>NC_137200.1:28446800-28531800 GCF_960531495.2 Zeus faber | reverse complement strand
TTTTTATTTGAAAATAAAAGAATATGCAAACAGGGAAAGAAATGCATTATTTATTATTTATTATCTATTATTTATTATTTATTATTTATTATTTATTATTTGAATCTTTATAACTTGTTGAGAGAAGGCGGAGGTCTGGCTTAGCTATTTCCAACAAGATATTTGAGTAAAATTTCTCTGCTGTGTGCACGTTGTATGTGTGTGTGTGTGTGTGTGTGTGTGTGTGTGTGTGTGTGTGTGTGTGTGTGTGTGTGTGTGTGTGTGTGTGTGTGTGTGTGCGTGTGTGTGTTATTTGGGGAGTGTCAGAGAGCTATAAATAGGGTTTTAAGGCCGTGGACATGCAGACCTGCTGTCTGCTGGAAGTACTCACCAGGCTCTGATCTGCAGGGCCGTGCACTTGTGGGCGTGCACGTGTGCAGGAATAGAAGTTTGCGATAGAAGTTTAAAGTCACCTGAGGGGGTCTGGGTGTGTGTGCATACTCTGCTAAACAGAACTTTTAGTGTTATGAGTGTGTATGTGGCGGTGCGTTCAAGTCCCCTACAGAGAATCGTTAAAAATAGTTTGCGGACCCGCCCTCGCGGTCTCTGATCCCAGCAGTATTGCAATGTTATGTCCTGGTGATATACACATGGTTGGTGAGAGGGAAGCTGAATTAGTCCAGGTCTTAGACATTTTATAATATTTTTTTATTTTAGGTCACCTTCACTCATTTGTATATATATTTTTTCTTTGTGACATTTACATTTCTCTTTTTTTTTTCTGGTATATTTAATATTATATTCTATTTATACATCATATTCTTATATTTTTATTTGGTTATAGTATATCTGTCGTATCTTTTGCTTGCCGTATGCCTTGGCAATGTAAACATACCTGCGACCGACACTTTCTTCTCCCTTTGGGGACGTCCCTTGAACAGGTTGTAATCTATCAACGTCCTTCAAGACTTTGGCTTAAACCCCAAAAACTCACCCTCCGCCGCGGCAACGCCAAGAAACCCCGGCGACAGAGCGGATGGTTTTGGTCCACGAGGGTCCCAACAGCACGCACTCATCTCCCTTTTTAGTCTCTTCCATTTTGGGATTCTCGGGGCTTCCTTGTGCAGCTGGTGTTGCGTTCTTCTGGACTCTGTCTCCTGCTTCCAGCTCCTGCTCGGTGCTGTTGACTCTGTTGGGGGCAACATGGCGGCTGCAGTGGATGTGTTTGTTTGTTTGTTTGTTTGTTTGTTTGTTTGTTTGTTTGTTTGTTTGTTTTTTTGGCAGCTTGTGGCTTTTTTTTCCACAGAGGGTTTTCGATCCAACTGAGTCAGTGTTTTCTAGTAAAAAGCAGCAAGGCAGCGGCCACGTTGTTCACCGTTGAGGGCATGTCGTCGCCATGTTGCCGTGACGACAGTTGTGTCATCGCAGAAAACCGGGAGCAGAGCAGTCTTCCCCGAAATTCTGACTTGAAAAGTCAGCTTGTTTCACTTTTGTACAACAATAGTATAATACTTATTGTGTCATTGTATTGTAGAAGTGTAATAATCATTTTATGTAAATATTATAACAATATCATACTCATAGTATAATAGTATAATAACAGTTAATACTCATAGTATAATTACAATATAATACATATAGTATAACAGTATAATAAAAATGTAATAATCATAGTATAATAGTTTAATACAGATAGTATAATAGGATAATGACAGTGTAATATGTATAGAATAATAGTCTAATAGTGTACTTATAATGTAACAGTATAATAATGTTGTAATTCATATAGTATAATTGTATGTTAACAGCATAATGATTATAGAATTATGGTGTAATACTTATAATATAATAACTGTGTAATATATATATAGTATAATAGTTTAATAACAGTGTAGTACTTATAGAATAATAGTGCAATGCTTATAGTATAATATTTTAATAACAGTCTAAAAATCATAGTATAATAACAATATAATACATATAGTATGATAATATAATAAAAATGTAATAATAAAAAGTATAATAAGAGTAATATTTATAGTATAATAAGAGTGTAATACTTATAGCATAATAGTTTAATAACATTGAAATACTCGTGGTTCTATAGTAAAATCACAATATTAAATTGATAGTATAATACTATTATAGCTGGTGCAGCAGGTGAAAGTTTCCTGAGCGACATGGTGACGCCACCTGCGTGTGATGATGTCACTTCCACCGTGTAATGATGTCACTTCCTGTTGGGCTGATGAATTACATGAGAGGGAGGGAGGGAAGGGGGGGTGAAGAAAGGATGGACTGTGTTGGAGAAAAGAGGGAGAGGGGAAGGAGGAATGAATTAGAGAGAACAGCAGAAAGGAGAGGGAGGGAGGGAGTTTGGCAAAAGAAGGACGGAAAGAATGTGCAAAGTACAGAGGAAGAGATGGAAAGAGACGGAGAAAACACGTGGGAGGAGGGAGGAGGGAGGAGGGAGGAGGGAAAGAAATGAAGGAAGATGGAGGGAATGAAAAGAGCTCTTCATCATCATCACAGCCGACTGAGTGTGGCTGAGTCCGAGCAACGGGCAACACCTCCAGAGAGTCACTCACATTTGGCACAAACTCCTCCACTTGGACTCAAAGATGGAGGATTAGAATGTGGAGGTCAAAGTGTCAACTGCAACTTGACTGTTTGGTGGAGGAATACAACCACCACACGGTGATTGTAGTTATTGTTTGGTTGTAGTTATTGTTTGGTTGTAGTTGTTGTTTGGTTGTAGTTATTGTTTGGTTGTAGTTGTTGTTTGATTGTAGTTATTGTTTGGTTGTAGTTATTGTTTGGTTGTAGTTATTGTTTGGTTGTAGTTATTGTTTGATTGTAGTTATTGTTTGATTGTAGTTATTGTTTGGTTGTAGTTATTGTTTGGTTGTAGTTGTTGTTTGGTTGTAGTTATTGTTTGGTTGTAGTTATTGTTTGGTTGTAGTTGTTGTTTGATTGTAGTTATTGTTTGGTTGTAGTTATTGTTTCATTGTAGTTATTGTTTGGTTGTAGTTATTGTTTGGTTGTAGTTATTGTTTGGTTGTAGTTGTTGTTTGGTTGTAGTTATTGTTTGGTTGTAGTTATTGTTTCATTGTAGTTATTGTTTGGTTGTAGTTATTGTTGACACTTTGACGCTTTGAAATACAAACATTCTACTGGACAGAGACAAAGCAAATCAACTACTTTGAACATCTGCTACTATCATACGACATTCTATGTACTACATGCCACATATTAAATACTACATGGCACATGCTACTGTACATGCTATGTACTACATGGCACATGCTACATGCCACACTACAGTACCACACTACTACAGTACTACAGTACCACATGGCTACAGTACCACAGTACTCCAGTGCCACAGTACTACGATGCCACACTTACACAGTACCACTGTACTACAGTACCACACTACTACAGTACCATAGTACTACAGTTCTACAGTACCACACCACTACAGTACCACAGTACTAGAGTACCACAGTCCTACAGTACCGCAGTATTACAGAACTACAGTACTACAGTTGTAAAGTACCACACTACCACAGTGCTTCACTACTACAGTACCGCAGTACTACAGTTATACAGTAACAGAATGTTACAGTACCACACTATAACAGTACCAGAGTACTACAGTACTATGGTACTATGGTACCACAGTACTACAGTACCTCACTACTACAGTACCACACCACAGTACTATTCCTACTTTTCCATTTTGCTTCCTCCTCCCTCCTTCTCAGAGCCTTGAAGGGTTTTCTGAGGTTCCAACGAGAACATGGTCACAGCAGGGTTCTGATCCTCAGTCACTCCTCCCTCCCTCCGCCCACACATGAAAATAGATTCTACTCATCGTCGTTGTGATGCCGTTCTCTCATTAACGTTTAGAAAGAATGAGTCATTGGTTCAACGAAAAAATGATCCATTAAATAAATGTGTTAAACCCTTGTATTTTTTAGGGTCTCTCAAATTAAAATTGGGAAATGAAGGTTAAAGTCGTTATTAAGACAACCTAAAATCGGGTTTAATAGAAAATAAGGGCTCAATTTAAACAAGAGACAAATGAAAATATGGATTCAACAAATTGAAGCAGTTTATTGGATGTTAAAGGTAAAAAAAAACAACAGAAAAGGCCCAAAAAAGCTTTAAAAGGAAAAAAATAAATACAGAGCAGAAATCACAGGATACTGTATATATAATTGTACATAATATGCAAAGTTTTATTTCATGCACAGGATCAATTCTAAGTATAGTGATACATTATACATAATATCAGTAATATTGATATGGTGCAGATTTAGCTTTTCCAGTCCTCGCTCCAGCTTTGACTCGTGAGGATTTAAAGGTGAAGTTGTCGTGCAAGTAAAGAGGTTTCAGCTTTGCAACCTCCTGGAGGGTTCATTGATCTCCACTCTCATCCCGCTTGTCTGGGATCAAGCACCTTTCGGCGACACTTTGATGCTCTTTTTTTTTTTCCTGCCGCTTTGGGCTGAGTCTGTTCTTGAATCGCCGGGATTGTTCGATCGTACCCTTAATGGCCCGGAGGAACTTCTAGGAAGTTCACAAAGTCAAAGGTTCTCCCCGGGAGGGATCCAGCGACCGCTCAGGATTCGCCAGTTGCCAAAATCCAGAGGTTCTGAGTATACAGATTGAAGCCAGATGGATGGAGCCCAAACATGGAAACACCAGTTTTTGCTTCTTTGGGAATCAGCCACCTCTGCAAATGGCTTCTGAATACTGTAGGACCCAAGTGGGATCCCAAGTGAGAAAGAGACTTAAGTTAAGATGAGATTGTTTCGATTTTATGCACTGTAGATACAGTATAGTTTATTGTGGAATGTGGAAGACAACTTGCCTGGTACCGGTACCAAAGAAAAGCCGGAAGCCTTGACATCCCACATCAAGAAGACCTTGGAAACACTGGTGCTAGCCCACATGAGGGCCCTGGTGAAGACATCCTTGGACCTCCTGTAGTTTGCCTCCCAGGCAGACATTGGTGTGGATGATGCCAACATCTACCTGCTACACAGAGCTCACTCCCGTTTAGTTTAGGCTGGCAAAACTGTGAGGGTCATGTTCTCTGATTTCTCCCGTACATTTAACACCACACAGCCCTTAGTACTTGTGCATACAGTAAGCAGCTGAGGATGCAGGTGGACTCTGCCATCGTTTCCTGGATTACAAACGACCGTAGCAACAGGCCACAGTTTGTTACGGCTGCAGGGACGTGTGTCGGACTGGGTGGTGAGCAGCACTGGCGCCTCCCAGGGGACAGTTCTGGCTCCGTTCCTGTTCTCCGTCTTCACCTCGGGCTTCAGGCACAACACAGATACTTGCCATTTGCAGATATACACGTACGACTCCGCTATTGTGGGATGTGTCAGTGGAGGCCAGAAGACCAAGGACAGAGGACTGGTGGACACTTGAGTGGCGTGAGCGGAACCACCTGCTTCTCGACATAAGTAAGACAAGGGAGATGGTGGTGGACTTGAGGAGGGCTGGGGTCCCCCTGTCTCCCGTCTCCAGCCAGGGAGAGGACGTGGAAGTGGTGCAGAGCTCCATGTACCTGGGGGTGCTCTTGTACAATAAACGGAACTGGACTGGTAACACCGGTGTCCTGTACAAGAGGGGCCAGAGCGGACTATATTTCTTGAGGAGGCTCAGCTCCTTTGGCGTGTGCAGAACTCTGCTGAACATGTTTTACCGTCTTACGCCGGGGGACGGGAATGGGGCAGCATCAAGGGGGGGGTGACACCAAGAGGCTGAACAAGCTTATCAGGAAACCTGGTTCTGTCCTGGGTGTCACCCTGGAGGAGGTGGCCAACAGGAGGATGAGGACCAAACTGCTGGCCATCATGGACACTCCCTCCCATCCCCTCCACGACACTGTGGCAGAGCAGAGAAGCTCCTTCAACAACAGACTATTACAACCACGTTGCACTCAGCAGCGCTGTAGGACATCTTTTCTTCCTGTCGCGTGAGATTGTACATTTCCTCCTCCGCCTGCCTCCATCAGGGGGACCAGAGTCAGGCTGGAGGATGTCAAGCTATACTGGACCGTTCTTCTCACTGTATGAAATGTTTCAGATGTCCATCTTTATTTTGTTGTTGTTGTTGTTGTTGTTGTTGTGTGTGTTGTGAGCTGCTGTAACGCCTTCATTTCCCCTCAGGGATCAGCTCAGTACCGATCTATCAATCTGTGCATCTTACGGCATCTCAGAAGCTGAGTTATTGAAGTGATACATCTCACATCTTTATGATCAAACACTCACATACAAACCAGATCTTAGTTATTAAAGCAGCTACATTCGGCGGTACTATGAAATAAAATTACTGTCGAATCTCCCAAATTTCCCTTTAATGTATCCCCTTTAATGGAGCCGCGACTTCTCCTTCTGCTGTGCTGTTCAGCATTTCACGACTTTTGCATCGTTGCATTTCCATGTTTGCGAGACAATTTGCAAGACGCTGCGTTATGATTTGGCGAGAAGATAAATGATCCGGTTTTTAGCACTAACGTCTCATTAGTTTAGCAACCAGATTGCGGAGACGAGCCGCCTCCACGTTGAATAAATGGATCCTCAGGTCGCTGGGCTCGCATCGGCGCCTCGTTCGTTAAGAAAACTCTGCTCGACACGTTCCCAGTGCATCCTGGGTAATATCACACAGCCAGCGAGCAGCGGTTGTTTTCATGATGAATAGGACGTGTTCTGCACATTTGAATACAATACTGCACAAGGTTATTCTTTAAACACTGCAGAAAGTCAAAATATATTTAGAGGCTGTACTTCATTATTCTGAATGGACACGTAGATAGATGGATAGATGGATGGATAGACAGGCAGACGGACGGACGGACGGACGGACAGATAGATAGATAGATAGACAGCCAGAGAGACAGACAGACAGACAGATAGATGATAGATAGATAGATAGATAGACAGACAGACAGATAGATAGATGACAGATGGACAGACAGACAGACAGACAGACAGACAGACAGACAGATATATAGATAGATAGATAGATAGATAGATAGATAGATAGACAGACAGACAGACAGACAGACAGACAGACAGACAGACAGACAGACAGACAGAAAGATAGATAGATAGATAGATAGATAGATAGATAGATAGATAGATTGATAGATAGATAGACAGACAGACAGACAGACAGACAGACAGACAGACAGACAGACAGACAGACAGACAGACAGACAGACAGACTGATAGATAGATAGATAGATAGATAGATAGATAGATAGATAGATAGATAGATAGATAGATAGATAGATAGATAGATAGATAGATAGATAGATAGATATGTAGATGGATAGATATGACCCTTAAATCAACAATAACATTTAAATATTGGAAACATACAATGAATACAATGAACATGGCACTAAAAAAAACAAACAATTGCCATTGAACAAAAACCATAAAAATAGAAAAAAAAGCATCAAATACACAAACACAGATATAATATATGTTTATATAATGAGGGACGTGGGAACTCTTCTTTTTAACTCAGATGAGCGGTTGTGGCTCTGGTTGCTTGGGTTCAGTGGGTGTAACGCTGGCTGAGCGAGGGAGGACTTCCTGCACCATCAACAGAGGAGGAAGAGTCTGTTCGGCTCTGAGTCGTGAATGGAATTCTCACAGGAGTCATTTAATTGTGTCAAACGTATTTATTCAGGAAGAAGATGATAAATGCAAAGTGTGAGTCACAAAAATAATTTACTTCTGTCAAAATGATGATTTATTTTGTTGGAATGTAGTGACATTCAGTGTGGATTCGACCAAATGCCGAGACCTTGTTTTTTTCTTTTTTTTTTCCTTGGACTTTCATACGGTTCAGTAATTAATTTCAGTCTGTGGGTCGAAAATTCACTCTTTTGACGAAGCGACTCCAGACTCCTGGGTCGTTTAAAACGAGCCATTCGTGGTGAACAGCTCGTTTGATGACTGCTGCAGTGGTGGAGCAGGGTGGATGCTTTGTATTCTCTAAACGCTACAGCACTGGGACTCAACTTCATGTTTCCATCTGATTTGACCTGGTTTGACTTCCCAACTCCTTAATAATTCTCACGGCGTTCAGACGCGAGGTCCGCGGGTCCCGGTTTGGATACCAAATATGTGAAAGAGCCTTGAGCCCTGGAGTTGAACTGTTTTCTACAGAAGCTCTGAGGACTTCTCTATTTTTCTTTTGTTTTTTTTTACATATTTTAACATTTGGTTACAGGCTGGATTCAGTATTCAATGTTCAATAAGCACCTTGAGATTTTGAATCTTTTATTTCAGTAAAAAGCACAATACCTTGAGAGAGAATGACTTATACTGTAGTAAAAGTATCTAAGTGCTTGCTCTCAAACGTACTTAACGTATTAAAAGTACTTTTCATATCCATTGTCCTCAGTCTATAATCCTTCATGAAGTACTTCTGAACCGGATTCTAGTTTAAAATAAAATATCCAAACCTCCCGGGAGTGGGAGCAGCTCCAAAAAAAAAAAACACTCCAAACGAACGCTCGATTCTGGAAGGTTTCAAAAAGCTCGGCTCGTTCCCTTCTCCTCCTCCTCCTTCACATCTTGGTTATTTTTTTGCCGTTTCTGCTGACTGGGCGGTTTGATTTGGACTCGGGGCTTTTGTTTGTTTGCCGTCAGCTCTCACGACGCCTGTCACGAGTGATCGGCCGCTGTCGTCTGCGCTACAGGACAGTAAATTGTATTTGGCGCTGGTTTATTGGCGCCATTATCACAGGCGGACAATTAGAGCCGCCATTAATCGCTGACATCAGCGTATTGATGGGGCAGGGGTCGTAATGGAGTTACTAGACGCTGGCGGGTGGCGATCAATCATTCAGTGTGATTGCCAACAAAAGGATCTTTCCCTTGTTCCAGGACTGGAGCCGTGTTGGTGTTGACACAGCGTAATGTGTTGTAATGGAGGACCCCCCCCCCCCCTCCTCCTTTCTGCTTTGAATCCACTCGTCTGTTTTTCTTCCGCCTTCCCTCTCTTATCTTCTGTCCCATCATCTTTTGATCTCTTTTCTTAAAAACCACACATCCCACTCTCTGTTCGGAGAAGGCTTTCTTATCTCCATTAGTGAAGAGTTTCTCCCCTTTTGGAGATTCGGGTCTTAACGAGTCACCGGGTAAAAAGAGTCGTTCTATTCGTCCGCCTCTTGGTTGCTTGGGTTCAGGGGGTGTAACGCTGGCTGAGCGAGGGAGGACTTCCTGCACCATCAACAGAGGAGGAAGAGTCTGTTTGGCTCTGAGGGTTAGGGTTAGTCATTAGGGAGAGGTTAGGATTAGGGTTAGGGTTAGGGTTAGGGTTAGGGTTAGTCATTGTCATTAGGGAGAGGTTAGGATTATCATTAGGGTTAGGGTTAGGGTTAGGATGAGGGTTAGGGTTAGGGTTAGGGTTAGGGTTAGGCTAAGTGTTAGGGTTAGGGTTAGTCATTGTCATTAGGGAGAGGTTAGGATTATCATTAGGGTTAGGGTTAGGATGAGGGTTAGGGTTAGGGTTAGGGTTAGGGTTAGGCTAAGTGTTAGGGTTAGTCATTAGGAAGAGGTTAGGGTTAGGATGAGGGTTAGGGTTAGGGTTAGGGTTAGGCTAAGTGTTAGGGTTAGTCATTAGGAAGAGGTTAGGGTTAGGATGAGGGTTAGGGTTAGGGTTAGGGTTAGGGTTAGGGTTAGGGTTAGGCTAAGTGTTAGGGTTAGGGTTAGGGTTAGGGTTAGGCTAAGTGTTAGGGTTAGTCATTAGGAAGAGGTTAGGGTTAGGATGAGGGTTAGGGTTAGGGTTAGGGTTAGGGTTAGGCTAAGTGTTAGGGTTAGTCATTAGGAAGAGGTTAGGGTTAGGATGAGGGTTAGGGTTAGGGTTAGGGTTAGGGTTAGGCTAAGTGTTAGGGTTAGTCATTAGGAAGAGGTTAGGGTTAGGATGAGGGTTAGGGTTAGGGTTAGGGAGAGTCATTTCATTGTGTAACAGTTGTTTATTTTGGTGGAGTTCAAAGCTCAACAGGCTCCTCCTCCTCTCGTTAATCGTCCTGGAAGTCCTCCCTCGCTCACCGTGTGTTACAATGATTGAACCAAACCAATCAAGACATGGAAAATCTTTTTATTGAGTGACTCGTCAAAAACCGAATCTCAAAAAAGAGTCGAACCTTTCATCGCTACGACTAGTTTTCACTTTCAGAGTGAAAGTTGTTGCTGTTCTGCTGGAACTGATCAATTTAGATGGATGAGTGCAGCCTTGCAATTTTGATCTTGCAACACGAGGGCTTGTTTCCGTTATTTATGTATTTTCCGTGGAATTTGAAATGCTTTCTCGGCGCCACCTAGGGGGCTCTCACGACACACCGCGGTTAAAGCACTGAATTATGGGATACGTGGTTGGCTAAATGAACCAAGGAGTTAAGGTGTAAATGGAGCCACTGGTTGTCACAATCAGTCCAGAGATTAGGGAGTTATGAATGGATTATTATGAATGAATTATTATAAATGGATTACTATGAATGGATTATTATGAATGGATTATTATGAATGAATTATTATAAATGGATTACTATGAATGGATTATTATGAATGGATTATTATGAATGGATTACTAGGAATGTATTATTATGAAAGGATTACTATGAATGGATAACTATGAATGGAATGGATTATTATGAATGGATTACTATGAATGGATTACTATGAATGGAGTATTATGAATGGATTACTATGGGTGGATTATTATGAATGGATTATTATGAATGGATTACTATATGAATGGATTACTATGAATGGAGTATTATGAATGGATTATTATGAATGGAATATTATGAATGGATTCCTATAAATGGATGGTTTCAGTAGAAGCTTCTAGTAGAAGGAGAAACTACATCCCTACGTCAGTTCTTCACATCTTCTTCCCTCAGACAGGTTGGGTTCCTCTGGGCCCCTTAGGAGCTAAACCCAACCTCAGTCCCAGATCTCACCACCTCCTCCACCTCCTCTTTCTTCTCTGCCCTCCGCCCTCCCCCTCCATCCTCCAGATGACCCAGGAACAGTGCTCTCATAGGAACAATGTCCAGGCTGCAGAGAAACCCCAAGTGTACAAGGTGGGAATCTATGGCTGGAGGAAACGCTGCCTCTACTTCTTCGTGCTGCTGCTGATGATCCTCATCCTGGTCAACCTGGCGCTCACCATCTGGATCCTCAAGGTCATGAACTTCACCATCGTAAGTACAGACGCACCTTACACCAGCGTGTGACATCAGCCTGCCACGCCCCTCACCCCGGAGCTTTGATCCCATGACATTCCATGAACTGATCGGGCCTATGTTTCCATGAATTAGTCCTTAGAGAATGTTCCCTCTGCATGGAGAAGTGGGGGTTGAGGTTGAGGTTAAGGTTGAGGTTTGGGTTGGGGTTGAGGTTGAGGTTGAGGTTGAGGTTGAGGTTTGGGTTGAGGTTGAGGTTGAGGTTTGGGTTGGGGTTGAGGTTGAGGTTTGGGTTGGGGTTGGGGTTGGGGTTGAGGTTGAGGTTTGGGTTGAGGTTGAGGTTTGAGGTTGAGGTTGAGGTTAAGGTTGAGGTTTGGGTTGGGGTTAAGGTTGAGGTTGAGGTTGGGGTTGAGGTTGAGGTTGAGGTTGAGGTTAAGGTTTGGGTTGAGGTTGAGGTTGAGGTTAAGGTTTGGGTTGAGGTTGAGGTTGAGGTTTGGGTTGAGGTTTGGGTTGAGGTTTGGGTTGAGGTTTGGGTTGAGGTTGAGGTTGAGGTTGAGGTTTGGGTTGAGGTTGAGGTTGAGGTTAAGGTTGAGGTTGAGGTTTGGGTTGAGGTTTGGGTTGGGGTTAAGGTTGGGGTTGGGGTTGAGGTTGGGGTTGAGGTTGAGGTTTGGGTTGAGGTTGAGGTTTGGGTTGGGGTTGAGGTTGAGGTTGGGGTTTGGGTTGGGGTTGAGGTTTGGGTTGGGGTTGAGGTTGAGGTTGAGGTTGAGGTTGAGGTTTGGGTTGGGGTTGAGGTTGAGGTTGAGGTTTGGGTTGAGGTTGAGGTTAAGGTTGAGGTTGGGGTTGGGGTTAAGGTTGAGGTTGAGGTTAAGGTTGAGGTTTGGGTTGAGGTTGAGGTTGAGGTTGAGGTTGAGGTTGAGGTTAAGGTTTGGGTTGAGGTTGAGGTTGAGGTTTGGGTTGAGGTTTGGGTTGAGGTTGAGGTTGAGGTTAAGGTTAAGGTTAAGGTTAAGGTTGAGGTTGAGGTTGAGGTTTGGGTTTGGGTTGAGGTTTGGGTTGAGGTTGAGGCAGATCCTCCATCTCATTGATTGTGGGTGGAATTCTCACAAGAATCATTGAGTTCCTTCAAAGTGAAAGTTAATTTTGGTAGAATGCAAATTATAAATCAGTCACATTCAATATGAATGAAACAAAACAAATGACTCTTTTGGCGGAGTCACTCCAGACGCCCGTCGTGTAAAAAGATTTTTCCGCCGCGAACCAATCGTTCGCACATCTGCCTGACATCTCGCAGTGGACCTGTTCTCGCATAGATAATCAATGTTGAATCTGATGAACTAACCAATGAGTCTGAGAGTTATTACAAGTTTGGGTTAAACATCATTGAATGAATATGGAAATGCTTTAATGTACCTTCCCAAGCTTAGTTTAGGAGATTAGTAAATCATGACACGTCATGTACTTGCTATGCACAAAGCAGAAACCTTTCTCGATAGATGATTAGCATAAAAAAGGGTTAACAGTCTGAAAAAAGTTAAATATATGTAAATATATTTAAAAATATTTCGATTTTTTTTTTTATATACAGAACATACAAAATGCAACTCTATGCCCAGGATAAATTATTGTTATAGGTATATACAGTAGGGTATACATTATTAATATGTACTTAGTAAGTTATTACTACAGTGATAATGTAAGGTTTGGTAGTTTGTGGCTGTGGGATGTTGTGACGGTGCCATGTTAAGTGCTGGAAAGAAAGAAAGAGAGAAAGAAAGAAAGAAAGAAAGAAAGAAAGAAAGAAAGAAAGAGAGAAAGAAAGAAAGAAAGAAAGAAAGAAAGAAAGAAAGAAAGAAAGAAAGAAAGAAAGAAAGAAAAGAAGAGAGAGAAAGAAAGAAAGAAAGAAAGAAAGAAAGAGAGAAAGAAAGAAAGAAAGAGAGAAAGAAAGAAAGAAAGAGAGAAAGAAAGAAAGAAAGAAAGAAAGAAAGAGAGAAAGAAAGAAAGAAAGAAAGAGAGAAAGAGAGAAAGAAAGAAAGAAAGAAAGAAAGAAAGAAAGAAAGAGAGAAAGAAAGAAAGAAAGAGAGAAAGAGAGAAAGAAAGAAAGAAAGAGAGAAAGAAAGAAAGAAAGAAAGAAAGAAAGAAAGAGAGAAAGAAAGAAAGAAAGAAAGAAAGAAAGAAAGAAAGAAAGAAAGAAAGAAAGAGAGAAAGAGAGAAGTAGCCAAACTTCACCATGGCAACCCCCTCTGTGCTCTTTAAAAGCTGCTGGCATTGATGAGGTGTGGACCAAGCGCTCCGTCGGCACATTCATTATTTCAATTCCCTTCGAGAGGGAGGTTCATGACAAGCTCCCAGAATGCAACTGTTCAGGATTCCTTCTGCGTACGCTTGTTCCTCTTCCTTCCTTCCCTGAACAACATCATTCCATTCGCAGTCCTATGAAGGAGAGCTGCACCTGATGTGTTGGTCTGTTGACGACCGTCCGTCCAAACTGCAGCTTTGACCATATATTGTGCAGTTGAAGGTGTGTAGGGCCCTCTGTCTGCCTACTGGGCCCTTTATATGTCGACTGGGCCCTACATCCGCCCACTTGGCCCTCCATCAGCCCACCGGGCCCTCCAGCCACCCACTGCATCCTCCATCACCTTACTTGGCCTTCCATCAGCCTACTGGGCCCTCCATTGCCTACTGCATTCTCTACCACCCTACTCGGCCCTCCATCACCCTACTGAGCCCTCCCTCTGTTCACTGGGCCCTCCATCAGCCTATTGGGCCCTCTGTTTGCCTACTTTGCCGGCCTGCACCGTCATCCTGGGCCCTCTGTCTTCCTGTTTGTCCTCCATCGTTCGTCTTTTGTCGATGTTGAACTCAAATAAGAGTAAAATAATCCTGCTCCTAATCCCCACTGACGCCTCCGTCAGCCCGCCGGCCCCTCCGTCGGCCCCCCGGCCCCTCCGTCGGCCCGCCGGCCCCTCCGTCGGCCCGCCGGCCCCTCCGGCGGCCCGCCGGCGCCTCCGTCGGCCCGCCGGCCCCTCCGTCGGCCCGCCCGCGCCTCCGTCGGCCGGCCGGCCCCTCCGTTGGACGGCTCTTGTCAGTGCTGAAGTCAAATAACAGCGGCGTAAATCCCCCGTTAGGACGCGGCTCTGTTTGACTGCCGTATTGATCTTATTTCCGGAGCCGGAGGGAGATGTGATATTGATCATAACGCAGAGACGCTGTTGTCCGACCAGGACAACAGCGTCTGGTCGGGCAAACGTTGACGTCCGACACGGAGACGAAGGAATAGCAGGGGAGCGAAGGCAAAGAGAGATGGGGCAACTCTGCCTGCTTCACGTATCAAGCAGGCATCCGCCCTGCAGGAGAATCTATCAAGTGTAATTATAAAACGTTCTCCAAACAGCGGCGCCGTTTCTCTTATCGATCAACCAATCATGCGATTGATCGATTGACACAAACTTATGAAAACAAACTTTACCGAACAAATTAAAGGCACACGCACGCCGAGGAACACGCGGCTACACACAAGTCAACTCAGGGGAGGACGTTCAGGAATGCAGGGACACGGTCGAATAAATCACAGTCAATATTTCATGTATAAATATGTTCTTAAATATGTTATGTACCATCTTTGGGTTAAGATGAGAAGAGACCTAATTAATCCCTGGGGGTAAAACAAAAAAAAAAAAAGTGAAAAACAAATAGAAACCGAGAAGAAGTGGGATCAAATTAAAAAGTACAAACAAATAAGAAGATAAATACGAAAATATAAATAATAAATGTAATTAATAACTAAGGATATACTATCATAATATATACTATAACTGATAATATAATGTCATAACATTACTAATATTAAATAGTACTTCTAGTTAGGGGAAACATTTATTGGATATTTCTGGATTACTTATGTTTTCTACTTCTGTGGAGTCTCTACCCTCGTTCACACACACACACACACACACACACACACACACACACACACACACACACACACACACACACACACACACACACACACACACACACACACACACACACACACACACACACCTTCATTCTTACACACATTCCTGGGCGGTGTCTGTGTGTGTGTGTGTGAGAGACAGCAAACCAGCGCAGACACCTCTGAGTGTGGGTGTTTAGTGTGTCATGGTGACAAATTATTCCTTTATTTTCTTTTTCACCTTTATCTCCACACGGCGGCTTCTCTCCCCCTCTCTCTCCCCCCTCTCCCCCCATCTCTCTCTCGCTATTTCCTTTTTACTCCTAATCTGGTTTTTCACCCATATTAGTACTAAAGTATTTTCCTTTTATTTAAAAATGTGTCAAAATATACAGAAAACAAATCTGTCTATCCATCTATCCATCTATCTGTCTATCATCTATCTGTCTGTCTGTATATCCCTCTCTCTATCTGTCTGTCTATCCATCTATCTGTCTATCTGTCTATCCATCTATCCGTCTATCTGTCTGTCTATCCATCTATCTGTCTGTCCATCCATCTATCTATCTGTCTGTCTGTCTGTCTGTCTGTTTGTCTGTCTGTCTATCTGTCTGTCTGTCTGTCTGTCAGTTGCATTAACAGAGTAAAATAAGGTTGCTACGGTCACACTCTGAAACCAGACAGCGGTGCTTTGGCCTGTGCAGTTCTTGCAGTTTGCAGGAAATGAGGACGAAGCTGATTGGAGGAGGACGAACGTTCCTCTTCTGCTCCCCTGACAATATCTATTCCTCTTCTCACTTCGAAAATACTTTTATTTTACTACCTTCTCTCTTCTTTCTCTGGCTGGGTTTATGGTTTTAAGGTGTGCAGTGTAGTCTGTATATTTGTTATTTCTGTATATTAGCTATTTTGTTTTTTTACTTCGCTATTTTAGTGTAATTTGCTATTTTTGCATATTTGTATAATTAAAGTGTTTATAGTTTAATATATATTATCTATTTATGATAGTGTATTTGCCTATCTTTGTATATTGTATATATGTGTGTATTATATATGTATTATATATAATACATTTTACTGGGCTATTCGTATATATGATTTTTTTTAAATTTGGCTATTTTTGTATATTTTGCTTTTTTCAAACTATTCCACTTTTCTTATGTTAATAGTCTGTAGAGAAAATCTCACCACCACCTCACCACGACAAATTCCTTCTGAATAAACAGATTCAGATTCTGCTTTCCAAGCTGCTTTAAAGGACCCACATAGGTTATTCAAAGCAACAATGGCCGTACCTGGTAGACCGCCGCTAATTAGTGCCAGGGACAAAGCGCTGGGGAGGAGAAGGAGGAGGGAGGGAGTAAGTATACATGTGTCGTGCATGAGCACACAAATACTAAATTCCCTCCCTCACTCTCTCTCTCTTTCTCCCCCTCAAACAGCCTCTCCGCTTTGTTGGACTCGCTGCAGAGGTTTCATTCATCCAGAAATGTCACAAAATCCTCCCTTCAGGAGACGCTACATCGTACCCAACAATGACGCTGATCTCAAATTGAGTCCCAGAGACTGAGCGGTCAGAGGAGGAGCGGTGCCCGGGTGAGGTGACCGCCCCCCAGTGGGGGACGTGGCGGGGGAAACGTCGCGCAGGGGCTCGATGAAACCCGCAGCAACGCAGCGAGGCAGTGCCAGGTTTTGGACGCGGACGCTCTCTTCTCCGTCTTCCGCCGCTTCGGTCGGATCCTCAATCCGTCGTCTGGGTTGCGTCAGCCCCGCTTTGTCCTTTGAAGGAACCGAACCGCTGCGTTGGTCCCGACCAAAAAACCCGCTTTGATTTGAGACGCTGGCAGACAGGAAAACAAGCAGCTGAAGGCAAAGGCTCCGAACGTGGGCGAGGTCGCTGCTCTTCCCCGCGGAGTCCATTAAATCCAGACAACGTACGCGGGACCGGGTTGCCCGTCAATGGCCCCAGATCAATAAATAACAACACATACTTACATACGTACACATACTTCATTAAACGTGATGCTGGCACAGTGTTAGCATCGGGGAGAGAGAGACGGTCTCCGGGACGCCCTGACGACCGATCGCCTCTCGTGCAGGAAGCACTTTTCTGCCGACGGAGCCGACGGGACGATCAATACGGTCATCGAGCGGCCGATCGGGATATGGGAGCAGGGGCGGCGCCGCTGGAAGGCGCTGCCTTGCTCAGCGCCCGATGCTTAGAGACTTTCAGCCGTTGCTGTTTAACTTTTGTCTAAAAACCTCCGTCATTCGGTGTCGTCAGGGTCCCGTAGCTGCTATGGTGACGAGGAAAGTGAAGTGATCCCACCGGGGGACGGACTATTCTCATTCTACCACTCGAGAAAACTATAGAATTTTTTTTTCTGTAATTATATCTCTTTGTCTCAAATTGTCTCTCTCCCGAGTTGCCCCTTTCCCGCTCTCTCTCTCTCTTTCATTTCATCTTCTCCTCGTGGTTACAAAATCCTGTGGTGCTGCCGAACGTGGTACATAACATAGCATCGCACTGAACTTTGTACCTAACGTAGCATTGCAGCGTCGCATCATAACTTAACTTGGTACCTAATGTAGTATCCCAATGTAACATGGCAACGTATCATCGCAACGTGGCATTGCAACGTAACTTGGTACCTAATGTAGCATTGCAACGTAGCATGGCAACGTAGGATTGCAATGTAGCATGGCAACGTAGCATTGCAATGTAGCATGGCAACATAGCATGGCAACGTAGCATCGCAATGTAACCTGATACCTAATGTAATCATGTCCCCATCATGGTTCCTCATGCAGAGCCGCCCTGATGGCCGCCCTGTACCACTACAGAACATCATGAGGTTCTCTTCCTTTTGTTGTCTCCATCACAATACCTCATGACGCCTCCATCACAATACCTCATGACGCCTCCATCACAGATTCTCAATGTTTACCAGTAGCAACGTACCTTGATGGTTGAAGGAATCCAGAAGTGTATTTCTTTCCCTTTCCTTTTTCCTTTTCGAGAGAGAGAAAGAAAGAGAGTGTGTGTGTGTGTGTGTGTGTGTGTGTGTGTGTGTGTGTGTGTGTGTGTGTGTGTGTGTGTGTGTGTGTGTGTGTTGTTGGGTGGAGTAAAGTAGTTGTTTGATCGTAGTAGTTTCATCTCCACCTCAAGTTCCTTGAGGTGGAGATGAAAAATCATTGGGTTGCCAGATAAAGCGAGTGGATTCCAGCACTATGGGCCGGACTCGCCCCTTCTTTTTCGTTTTTGATTTCTTCCTCAGAGTGGGGGATGAGGGTGGAGGGTGAGGTTTGGGGGATGTGATAATACCCCTCTCCACCTCCCCTCCCTTCCCCCTTTGGGAGGAGGAAGGTAATGTAAAGGCTGTTTGTCATGCATGGAAAAGATTCCTCTACGGTGTAGCAGAGTTCTCCCTCCCTCTCTCTCTCCATCCTTCCCTCCCCTCCTCCCTCCCCCATCTCTCTCTACCCCTCGGTCTCCCTCACCCCCCCCTACTCATATCTCCGTCTCTCTCTCTCTCTCGCCCCTTCTCCGCTATCTCTGTTTGTCTTTCTTTCTCTCCCTCTCCCTTGCTTGACATCCTTCCCTCTCTCCTCTCACATTCCTTCCTGGGAAGGAGTGAAATGGACTCAGGATGAATTCAGCCTTTTTCCTTCTATCTTCCTCCTCTCCATCCTCCCCTCCCTCTCTTTCTCCATCCTCTTCTCTCTCTCTCTCTCTCTCCATCTCCTCCTCCCTCTCTCTCTCTCCATCCTTCCTGTTGGAGGAACAGAATAAATCTTTAGGGTGGAGGAGGAAACAGGAAGTAATCCAGTGAGACGACGACAGGTGGAGAAATAGAAGAATATGAAAAACTAACTAAGAGCCAAGACTTCTCTCTCTCTCATCCTCCTCCCTCTCTCTCTCTCTTTATCCTCCTCTCCCTTTCTCTCCATCCTCCTCTCTCTCTCTTAATCCTCCTCTCTCCTCTCTCTCTCCATCCTCATGTCTCCTCTCTCCCTCCTCCTCTCTCTCTCTCCCCATCCTCTTCTCCCTCACCCCTGCTTCTCTCCCCCTACCTACCGCTCTCTTTCTTTCTTTCCATCCTTCTCCCACCCTCTCTCTCCATCCCTCAGCCTCCTCCCTTCCTCGCTCCTCCTCTCCCTTTCTTCCTCCCTCTCTCCTCTCTTCTCTCTCTGTTTGTCCCTCCATCCTTCTCCCTCCCCCTCCCTCCCCTTCTCTCTCTCTCTCCCCTATATCTCTCTTTTCTGTCCTCCTCTCTCTCTCTCCCTCTCTCCATCCTTCTCTCCCCTCCTCTCTACTCTCTATCTGTCTGCCCCCCCTCATTTATTTATCCCCCTACTCATCTCTCTCCTCCTCCCTCCTCCTCTCTCGCCAGCTCTCCTCCTCTCACCATCCCTATCCCTCCCCCCTCCCTCTCTTCCATATCTCCCTCTCCCCCTCTCTCTCCATCCAGATCCACCGTGAAGGGGGGATGTGACAGCCGCTGTAAAGCCGTGACAACTCGCCCTCCGCTCTCGCTGTTGACTTTTTCATTTGCTGTTTTTTTTTTCCATTGATGTTGAAGCGGGGGGGAGAGATGGAGGTCGTGCGAGAGAGAGAGAGAGGGAGAGAGAAAAGGGGAGGGCGAGAATGAAGGAGGGAGGGTGAGAGAGAGCGAGAGAGGGAGGGAAGGGCCGAGCGAGAAGGGGGGAGAGAGAGAGAGAGAGAGAGAGCTACTCACCTCCGAGGGTGGAGACCCGTTGCCAGGCAGAGTTCCAGGGATGGAGGGATGATGGAGCTCCTCTTTCTTTACCTCTTTTCACTTTATTACCACATTAATCAGACGGAATTTTGACACAATGTCCATGTTGAAATCACAGAAGAAAGGAGGCAATCTGAACGTACATGATTCTCATTTATCAGTAAACAAGTTAAAATAGTTCAACTAGTTGAAATGGCACAGGGAGCTGCGCTTGTTGTTGTGCCCTGCTGATAGTTAGTGATGCAAAACTGGCAAACGATTCGTTCGTGGCAAACAAGTATTTTTAATGACTCTGGAATGATGTCGGGAATCACTCGAACAAGAGAGTGAATCTTCCACTCACAAACTAAAAACAATTACTGAAACTAAATTGAAGTCCGAGGCATTTGTCATAATTCATATTGGATGGATTTACACTTTGCATTCCACAAGAATAGTTCTGACACAATTAAATGACTTGTGAGAATTCCATTCGCGACTCAGAGCCAAACAGACTCTTCCTCCTCTGTTGATGGTGCAGGAAGTCCTCCTTCGCTCAGCCAGCGTTACACCCACTGAACCCAAGCAACCAAGAGGCGGACGAATAGAACGACTCTTTTTACCCGGTGACTCGTTTACACATGAATCTCCAGAAAATAATGAGCTGAACCTTCCATCACTACAAATAGTTTTACTTTCAACGTGAAACTTGTTTCTGTTCTGATGGAACGGAGGAATTTGGTGAGTTTGATTAGTGCAGCCTTGCAATTTTGATCTTGCAACACAAGAGCCAGTTTCCATTATTTATGTATTTTAGACGGAATTTGAAGCATTTTCACAGAGCTACCAAAGTTTACAATTGAAAGGTCAGATTTACGGAGGCACAGTGCAGATCCTCAGCTCTCAGCAATAAAATACGCACTACGTCTCCATCTCCCAACAAACATGGGCACCACACCTTCCACCTTTCACCTTCAGGAACTGAACGAAACTGAAATGAAGCCTTCAACATGGATCTGGTCTCGTACATCATTTCAGATGTTATGTAGCCCCAACATCCCAAAATAACCAGAAACATAAAAGACATGTAAACACAGACGTACGAGGTGAGTTCCATTTATTCTGATTGGTCTGATTAGTCAATATCAGCCTATTTGTTGGTTGTGTATCGAAGGTCTTTGCCCGACAAGTTCCTTCACACTTTTTTCACGTTGGCGATGTGGATATTATTATATCATTATCCCATGGCTCTGAGGAATGCTCATTTGGATTGGTTGATGGCGTCAATCAGCGCTCAGCTTTTTCCGGGATAATGACCGCTAAGCTGGTTATTATGACAGTCGTCTCGGCCTGGTTTCACGTCCCTTGTACCCCTTCGATCCGCCCACGTGCTCGTTTTAAGCCGAGCCGGTGGCACCGTTCTCGAAACGACGCTGGAAGACCTGAAGAGCTGAAGGCCGATGTGGCCGGTCTGCGGTTGATAACGCCGGGGAGGCACTGCCGGCGACGGGGCTGCAGCGTCAAGCGGAGCAGCCCTGTCACCGCCTCTCTGTGCCCCCGGCGTTTGTGGGCGCGTCGACTGAAAACCGACTGGCTGTTGTGGGCGGGCCAAACATTTCAAACCTCCCTCCCTTTCCATATTCAATATGCGTTCCGTAGATAGATGGTGCCGTGCGTATGTTTTTTTAATCAAAATCTTGGAGCTGTTGGAGCTGAAAAATAAATGAGCGCTTGAAAAACTTACGTAACTAGTCATGATATCCGTCCCTTAAAGGAGACCTGTGATGCTTTGTAGTATTAGTCAGTCATATATACAGTATATAATGTTACATTATGGGATGTTGGTAAAAGTGTCAAATGATGAGGTAAACTCATGACAAAGTAATCCCTGTAAACAAGACGCTCTGGACGCTCTGTTCCCAAAGCTTTTTTCTACTCTCTGCACGAGCTGACGTGGGCTGGGCACAGATTTCCTTATATGGTCGTGTCCTCCGTCCCACCCGCTGCGCATTCCTCCAAACAGAAGCAATAAAAACGGTGTTTTTATTGTAGACGTTCGCTTACATGAAACAAAAAATCCCCGTGTGCAAGAGTCCCGGTGCACGGTGTTGCGGTGTCCCTATGCTGCCCCACCAGGCTGGAGCACAGCAACCACAGTCAGAACAAACTGTAAAATGTAGATGTAGATCTATTAGATGGTGGAGATGTAATATGAGTGAAGATTCAGCAACAAGTGACTTATTTCTTGTCTGAAATTTGTTCATAACCAGATTTTGGTGACTGATGAGGCGAAATCAGTGAACGTTACGGAGTAAATACAACGGGGCCCGGAAGCCGTGCTCAAACCCCATTGGCGGACAGAACTCGGGGCTTGAATCAGAGCGTCAGGAACACGATGGCTTTAGAGGAACGTCGGAATGGCTGGAATGCCTCATCTGAGCGGAATTTACAGCAAAAACCTTCAAAAACATGTTTTGGGGACCTCAGAGACCGATACCAACTTGTGTTAAAAGGAGCATAATAGGTCCTCTTCAAAAAGAAGTGTTCCTTATTTTATCAGTGCTTTAAGGGACGTTATACATTTAAAAACAGCTTAACCATGAAGGATTACACAATGGGCTGGGCGTCCATTGAGAGCACATCTTCCCTCCTATTGGCTGTCGCCCCGTAAAGTTAAAGTCTGCTCAACTTCCCTTGTGGCCGTGAAGATGTGAGCTCGTCGCCGAGCGTAGAAAGGTGGATAGAAAACATGGTCATACTTAGCGAGCTGGAGATAAAGGAGGGGTGAGCTTGAACTCTCCCGTTGTATAGAAGAGTAGAGCCCAACGGGTGGATGCAGGGGAGGTAGAGGGAGCGCAGCAAGCATGAAGTAAAGCAGATGACCGGCCCATCAGGTCGTGGAAGCGCGTGGCGCCGTCGAGTTGTCTGACAGAACTAGCTTAGCAAGCTACGCCTCATTAAACAGGTTTGTCATATGAGGCAGGATAGTTGGCTACATCGCTGTAGCTACGTTGTTTCTGTCACGTTGTAGTTGCATCGTTGTAGCAGTGTTACTGTTACTGTACGTTGTCGTGGACTACCTTTCTGAGCAGGAATTATTTTGCCAATTATGACCGGCTGGCTGCACATTACCCTTTAATTATATTATAATCATTTGTACATGATATTTTAATGAGCTGTTTGTGGCCTACATTCAAATGTTTTCACAGCGTGTGATGATGTCACACAATCACCAGAATTCACATTTTTATCATGATTTATATATTTTTTGCATTTTCAGATAAAACAAAAACTCATCTTTCCATCCTTCTCCGACCTTCAGTTTAAAAACCTTAAAAAGGTAAAACAATTCATTATTATTAATAATAATAATAATAATAATAATAATAATAATAATAATAATAATAATAATAATAATAATAATAATAATAAATAAATAAATAAATAAATAAATAAATAAATAAATAAATAATAGTATAATTTAAAAAAGAAAAATAAATACACATACAACTACAAAAAATATAAAGTGTATAATATATATGCATGTATAGTGTATAAATAGATAAACATAACAAAAAATACAAATTGTCGAATGTGGCAGATTATTTATTTACTGACGCGAACGTCCTTAAATTGGACTTTTTGAAACTTTTTTTCCAAAATCAAAGTGTTGAAAGTCATGTTGGTCTCTAGTCATACAACCCCCCCTGCCTCCGTATCCGTATCCCAGAATCCTCGGCAGCTGCATCTGCAGCCCCAGATTAAGGGGAGATTAATGGATACAGATCGTGGATCAATTTAAAAAAGGAAATTCCATCCCTCTGTCCGAGCAGAGAGGATTTAAACGGCAGCGGCATGGACCCTGCGCCGAAAGGAACATTTTTAAATGTTTCTTTGAAATCTATATTTTGATATATTGGACTGGATTAAATCACAATCATTTCGGATTAAATTAAATTATTACTTTGTTTTGCGTTTCTAAACATCTTTTTTCATTTTTTTGGTCATATACCCACATTTGTTTCATCAGAGAGTGTGAAGCCCCTTTCCCAAATGGAATCCGTAACATTGCTGAAAAATATCCGGCAAAGGCAATCATTCCCACATTGGCCTCCTTTACGTAAAAGTTCAGAATAGAGTCCGTTCCCACATAGATGACTGTTACAGATACATTACGTAATGTTCCCGCGAGAGGTTTCTAATATCACGTGAGACCAGGCGACAGAATCGTTGTTTTAACCAGCACTTCACTCTCCTTCTCCCCACCCCTCCCGGACAGTCTCGGTTCCCTCTGCTGACTGAGAGGGGACAGAGATCTCATCCCCGGACACAATAACCCGAAACCCAAAGTTATTAAATCAGTGTGATCATTTTCAACCTGTCCTACACTCTCTGCCTCCGGAGAATGAGCGTTCTCCACCCATTCTCCCTCTCCCTATCCGCTCGCTCCCTCTCCGGCTCCGCCCACCGGGCAAGCCAAGCGCTTGTGCCTGATGTCAGCACACTCATCCCTAACTATAAAAGACATGTCAAGTGTCGGAAGAAGAGGCAAAAGAATAAAATGCAAGAATATATAGACCTATCTCCGCAGACATTGGAAGTGTTTCAATTCTTGGTCTTTGCAGCTGAGTTCCACGGTTCGGATTGGACTCGTTTTTTTCTGCACCCTTTCTTCTTCCCGCAAACAATACATTTTTTTAATATTTGAACAAAATCCATTTTCAGAAAGGCCACAATTTGTGCTTTATTTGGATTTGGCTCCACCCCTTCTTTACAGAAATGTTACTGCTTTCATTCCCACACACTTCTTTTCATAGCTGTTCCGGCAATTTGCTGGAAATGATAGATGAAGATATTTGGCATATGCACATATATATATTAAATGACACACCAAGGCTGATATTCAGAGACTCATATTATTGATATACTCTACATTTTGTTGTGTTGTCCACACTTTAAAACTCTTGAATTATTTAAAATTTTATAAAACATGTATATTCTTACTGTTAAATAAAATACTTTTTTAAAAACAAAAGTTGTTGTGTGTCGATGACGATGTTCAACATCCCCTCAAAACACAAGAACAATGCAGAGATCGTACCATTCAGCAGGGTGTCAAGTAGCCATGTGACAAGTAGCCATGCGGCTTTGTTGGTCCTCCAACCATTTGCATTCTGCGAGCTGGCTGAATGAAAACAAGTGTGGGGGACAACTTTGAAGGTGATTATCTCAGAAACACAGTTTGCCACACCCTTGTCATTAACAAGTCATAGCTTTAAAAATATTCGCTTCATTTGCACAAGTGACACCTTGTTTGAAGCTCTGATTCTCCACTTTCAAATGATGCGGAAAAAATCGCAAAAAGTTACCAAATGTACCAAAAGTCTGCAGTGAGTCACAATTGATGTATCTGTATCCTGTGAAAAGCTCCTCTGGGTAGTTGAGGCAAACATGAGTGATTCATATGCAGAACCGGGTGTAACTGATGAAATATTTGAACAACTGTATGGATGTGTGGGTGAGGCCACCCAGGACTGTATGTTAGGCTGTGCAAATTTGGAATCGTATGCTGTGGATAGGGGGGGGGGCGGAAAAAATCTCCCAGTGTTTGTGGTACTGTTAATCTAAATTATACTGTGGCTAATAATAAAATGTGCTTGAAATATAAAAGTGTGTTCAGTTGTAGGTTTGTCTCAACAATGGAGCGTACATTAGAAAAAGTGTATTATGACCCTGCTAATTCTGTTAGTTTTGGCGGTGCTGATTAATTGGACACTACTGGTAAAGATCAAACTGGTGAAAAAAAAAAAAAAACATTGCTGAAAGACGTGCAAATGCTGCCAGACGTTTTCAGAGAAATCAAGTCCTAGTTACTGGTATATACAACCAGTTTCAGGTCGATCTGATGGATATGAATGAGTATGCGCATGAAAATCACAGCGTATCTTTTTGCTGACTTGTACTGTATAGACATGTTTTCAAAATATGCGTGGGTTCGGTTTTTAACTTCAAAGAGCACCGATACAGTTACCAGGGCTTTTAAAGAAATCGTGGTCGAAGGATGTGGCCCAAAGAAGGTTCAGACCGATGCCGGGAAAGAATTTTATAATAAATCTTTTCAGCGTCTAATGTCGTCTCATTAGATTGTCCACTTTTCAACGGGAAACGAGATAGAAGGGAGTATAGTGGAACCTTTCAACAGGACACTTAAAACACGCACTTTGAGATACTGAGAGGCTGTAAATACGAGATGTTATGTTGATGACATCCAGGACATGGTGCACACTTTTACAGGAACTACACCTGCCATAAAAATGATATGATGATGAAAACAAGAAGCACAAAATAGAGAAGGTGACCAAGTAAAGCAATGGGTGGGGGTGACTTTTTTGTGACGCTGCCTCCTAATGCTTCTGCGTCTCTTTATCCAAAAAACACAATATGCAATAATTGGACAAAATGAGCAAAACCACTACATCTCAAGGAGCTTTATGAGGTTGGAATAATCGAGCTGCAGTGTCCGCACACACAGAAAAGTTCTCCTGTGGCCGATGGTATAATCGGTGTAAGAGATTTCAATACGTATCAGCAAGAGGATATAATGCAGACATATGGCAGCTATGATACCATTCCCGATGTTGTCAGAGAGTTTAATTCCTTTGTGGTACAACATGGTGGAGCTGGAAAGATTTCTTTAAAATACGACACCATCAGGAATCGTGTAGCGATATCTGATGATCCACACACAGTTTAGTGAGTATAACTGGTACAATTTATACCTGTAAAAGAAGGCTCCTAGAGGAGCAGAGGTATAATGTGGGAAAATATATGGATTATTATCGAAATCAGGCAGGGAATGGGATCCCAGGGGTTATGGGTAGTAGCACGAAGTACGGAGCAGGTCTCGGTGGGATGTTTAGAGTGCAATTCAGAGAAGGCTTAAATGAAAGAAGAACACATATGACATAGTGATATTGTGTTCTCATCTGTTTTTTTTTTTATTATTATTCACAACAACAAAACACACAAAAATTGGATGATGTACTCTGCCAGGTGGCTCACTGGGTAGAGCACACCGTATAAAAGGCTGAGTCCTCACCGCAGTGGCCCGAGTTCGATTCAAGCGCGTGGCCATTTGCTGCATGTCGTCCTCTCTCTCTGTCCCCTTTCACCCTGCACTGTCACTATCAAATGAAGCATGAAAATGCCAAAAAATAAACCTTAAAAAAAAAACCATCACAAATCAAACAATAAAAATTTAAAACAACAAATCAAAAATCTAACCTCCACTGTGCTATATATATCGGGTGATTTAAAAATAGGCTGCTTCGCTTCAACATTCACATCAGGGGTTTTAAAAACATGATCATCAAACATCGTACTACCTGCACGACCACTTGCCCTTTTCGAGTTCTTTGAATATGTAAAAACCTGTTTCAGGGATTTCTCCTTCTACACTATTCACAGCGGAACCATCATTATAGTCTGCAACACTCTGCTCCTCTCATCACCTGTCTGGTATCTATAAGGTCATGTGTAATCGGGGAGGACTCGGCGCTTACTGTCGACAATCTGTTTTACAACTGTGGCGTTTTTAAACTGGAGTTTCTTTTCATCCCTCTGGATTACGGTATGCAACGGATCACAAAACTCACGGTTGGGATCGTGTCACGGTTTGGAGTCACAGCTCGGATCACTTTTCAGATCAGCAAAAAAAAAAGGGGGGAGAGACAAATATAACCTTGCTTTCCATGTATTCTGTAAAACAATGAAAGCAAGGAATTTTTGCCCATGGTCTTAAATCAAAACAACATTCAAGATGTCATACATTTAAATAAAATCTTAAAATATATACGTAAAATATTCAATACTCAATCGTTAAATTAAAGTGCAATATGAGGCACGCAGGATGCCTGAATGAAGAAATATGATTAGATCCACCCCCAGTAACTGAATTTAATTCCAATAAGAAACCAGTATCATGTTCAATTCCTCAAGTTTATAACAAACCAGGTTTCATGAAAATATGTTCAGAATCAAGTGAGTTTCAATGGATTTTGTAGAGAAGTCTGCATCTCTCATTACACATGGTATTGTTTACTCGTGGCGACATTGTCTGTATCCACAGCTCATTCACGACATGTCGTGAAGCAGCAGCAACAAAGAGCGACGTACCGTGAAGCAGTCATTGTGGTTCAGAGTTAAACACAGCAGCGCTGTCTTTATCTTCTTTTCACTGCCGCTCTGCATCGAGATTTAGGGAATCATTACTTTAAAAAGCAACAGCAGCAGTAGAACTGTATTTCACTATGACACTTACATTTTAAAATTGATCCGTGGTTCGCATGCAGGCCGAACCGTTGGGGGGCAATCCATATGGATCACGTATCAACTACGTTCCGTTACACCGCTACTCTGGATGGTGTATATCTCGGCAGTTAAGGACTCTCGACTCTGTGATCGCATACAAATGAATCGACTAGTCTGGTTGGAGACAACAGCGTTATTGGCATTCAAAGTGATGCTCTTGCATTTAATAGCTGTCTTCTTTTTATGGGTGTGATATGCATAGTATTTTGGACCTCCAGAGACATGGACCGATCAGCCGCAACACATAAACCACCACTAATAACCACTATTGTGTAGCTCCCCCTTGTGCTGCCCAAACATCTCTGACCCATGGAGGTATGAACTCCACAAGACCCCTGAAGGTGTCCAGTGGTACCTGGCACCAAGTCGTTAGCAGCTCCTTAAGTCCTTGAAGTTGCAAGGTGGGGGCTTGTTGTTCCAGCACATCCCACAGACGCTCCATCAGACCCGGACCCTGCCCATCCACATGATGTAGAAGAAAATGTAATTCATCAGACCAGGCCCCCTTCTTCTATTGCTCCATGGTCCAGTTCTGATGCTCACGTGCCCATTGTAGGTGCTTTCAGGGGTGGACAGAGGTCAGCATGGACACGCTGACCGGTCTGCGGCTACACAGCCCCATATGCAGCAAGCTGCGATGCACTGTGTGATCTGACACCTTTCTATCATAGCAGCATTAACTTTTGAGCAATTTGCGCTACAGTAGTTCTTCTATGGGATCAGACTAGACGGGCTGGACTTCTCGCCCCACGTGCATCAATGAGCCTTGGGCCCCATGACCCTGTCGCCGGTTCACCAGTCGTCCTTCCTTTGAGCACATTTGGTCGGTAGTAACCACTGCACAGCGGGAACAGCCACCAGACCTGTGGTTGTGGAGATGCTCTGACCCAGTCGTCCAGCATCACAATGTGCTCCTTGTCAAAGTGGCTCAGATCCTTACGCTGCTTCAACACATCAACTTCAACAACTGACTCTTCACTTGCTGCCTCATATATCCCAGCCTTTGACAGGTGCCATTGGAACCAGATGAGCAATGTAATACACTTCACCTGTCACTGCTATAATGTTTTAGCTGATCGGTGTATTCTGTTATATAATCAATCTCAAGCATCGGTGCCACACAGCTCACCTTCATTAATTTTATCAGTCAAATCACCCAAGAACAACCCCAGAATGTAATCGCCATCACGTGACACAACGATGACACTGTCCGTATCACAATACAGCACGCGCTCTTGTAGTTTGTCCAAAAGATCTAACGACATCAGCCGGGTATGAGCCGTAGTCATTGCTCCTACAAACATATTGACATCTTTGGTCGTGGAGGCACGTTGATCCTTACGGTTCCACTGAACCATGGCCACATCACCAGCAACGAAACAGAACTGTCAAACATCATAACAGTTTTCAAACATCAGTTTTGTGAACTCTCCTGGGTCTATAATGAATTTGCATGTGGGGAAATCTCTGCGCAGAGAAAAAGACCCCACAAACTGTTGAGAATTCATTTGTTGCAACTTCAATCAGCTTTGTTGGCGCGGAGGTTGCCGGGATTGAGCCTGACGTATTGCCCTTTTTGCCTCTTCTGTTGTTACATGCCATGGATACCCAGAGGCTTCCTGTTTACACCATAACTGCTATGTGTAGACATAGTGTTTATTGTGTAAGTACATACAAATTGACCCCATGATGAGTGTTTTGCTTGTATGGAACATTTCAAGGGTTTTTTTTTCTAATCATTGTGGTTATATATCACAGGTATTGTAACTTCTAAAAGTCTCTAAAAGCTCGCCATGTCTGAGGACCCTGTCGCATGACTGGGTCTGTCTGGAATACCAGTCCCCCATATGTATTCTTTTGGCGTTCCCCAGCTTTTCTTGTGGAGTCTACTTGGAATTTAGATAGCATGCTATACACAGTGAGAAACACGAGTTGTTGTCAATGTTGTGGGGTCTATGAAGAGATTTTCTTCCTTTTTTTCTTTGTGATGATGTCCTCATAAGGGGCAGAACCCAGTTTGAGAAGAGCTCCGCCATTTCTGTGCGGCTGTCACGACAAGTTCTAGACTGTCGTCCGTCAGGCTGCGATCATTACTATTTATGACTTTGTCAATTTCAGATAAAAAACAACTCGTTGTTCATCATCGGACGCATTTGAAGCAGCCTTGGTGTCAGACCGCGGAGATGCGCCACGTAACCCGACGTTGAAAAGACGGCCGGGTGGCGTCGTGTCCTTACAAGGAGATGACACATCCGTCAGTCTGCGTCTGATTTGAAAGGCGACTTTTCTCCCCTTGTTTTGGAGATTTATACTAAAATGAAAGCGCTGGACGGGGGCTGCAAAGGCTCCAGCGCAGGGTGGAGATACAGGACGGATGCAACACATTCAAGTCCGGTGTGTTCCACCCTGAGTGTGTGTTCCATGTGTTCCACCCTGAGTGTGTGTTCCACCCTGTTCCACCCTTTGAAGTGCACACGTCCTGTACCTTCACATCCTGACTAGGGCTCCTTCAAACACCTCCCTGGACGCCACCCATTCGTTAGGACACGAATCAAACACCCCCCTCCGCCTGAGCCACCCCCCATCCCCAACTATCACCCCCCCCCCCCCACACACACACACACAGCGACACCGGAGGTGAAAGTATTTCACCTGTGTAAGTATTATTCAGATTAAACAACTTTTATTCGGATGAAAACAGATTAAATTAGATTAATTCAGATGAAAACAAACAATTAATTCATTTTGTCTTTAGTTCATTCACCCCCCCCAAAAAAGAAAAATTCTATCTACTGCTCCATTCTTCTCTTTTCCTCCCATCTGTTCATCCAGCTGCTCCCATTCCCATTCTTCTGCTCTCTCTCTCTCCCTCTCTCCCTCTCTCTCTCTCTCTGTCTCTGTCTCTGGCAGTACAGAGGTGAGGAGCAGAACTTTAGCTTTTAGAAAAAGGAAAGAAAGAAAGAAAATAAGAAAGAAAGAAAGAAATAAAATAAGAAAGAAAGAAGGAGTAGAAATGTGTGTCAAGTGTTTTCACTGTCCCCCTATCAGAATGATACCAGACCTGATAACCCTGTCTTTCTGTTTTTTTGGTGTGTTTTATTTCTGTGATTTTATTATTATTCTTTTTGTTATTATTATTATTATTATTATTATTATTATTATTATTATTATTATTATTATTATTATTAATAATAATAATAATAATAATAATGATAATGATAATGATAATAATAATAATAATGATGATGTTCCTGTTGTTCTGTTGTTCCTTAGGATGGAATGGGAAACCTGAGAATCACGGAGAAGGGGCTGAAACTGGAGGGACCGTCCGAGTTCCTGCAACCGCTCTACGCCAAAGAAATCCAGTCCAAACCGGTAAGGATCTCCCACTGACCGCTTTAGGACCCGTTTGAGATGAGTTTGAGTTAAGATTGAGATGGATGAGTAGGTGGCCGTCAGTGGAGAGCGTCCATCCTTTAAAGTAGTACTTTTCAGCCTGTGCTAGCGTACCGCACCGTGAGGGGCCCCCAGGGGGCGTTGGGAAAAGTGATCAAATTCCACTTTTCAAAAAATGATGGAAATTCGCTCTTTGTGTTTTGCAAGGTCAAAACTGCGAGGCTGCACGAATACACCCTTTCCATCAGAACAGCAATACATTTCACAGTGAAAGTGAGAACTATTCGTAGTGATGAACTTTTCGACTCATTTGAGTCTTTCTCGACGAGTCACCGGGTAAAAATAGTCGTTCTATTCGTCCGACTCTTGGTTGCTTGGGTTCAGTGGGTGTAACGCTCGCTGAGCGAGGGAGGACTTCCTGCACCATCAACAGAGGAGGAAGAGTCTGTTTGGCTCTGAGTCGCGAATGGATTATTAACACTGAAGTAGTTGGAGGTTTGATTTGCTGGAATGCAAAGAGTAAATCAGTCATCTTCAATATGAATTATGACAAAGGGGAATGACATTTTTGCCCTGGACTGGATAACGGTGTCGACGTGGGATTTATTTTATTGTAAAAACTGTGACGTGGAAGAAAATGCGTTGAAACACCGCCCTAAACTGCTTGTTATTCCAGGCTGTTCCGCTTTTCGTGCTAACTGTCCGCTGAGCAGCGTAGCAGTCTTGTACATGAGAATGTACTTGGCTGAATAAACTGACTCTGACCCTGATTATATCACTCTGATCATATTGATGTATAGCTGGTGTTTCCCCTTGTGCATATATGACAGATGTTGTTATACCTCCCCAGTTACAAAGGGAGAGTCTTGCTTAACTCCGCACCGTCAGGGTGACCTGCCCTCCACCCGCCTCCGCCTCTTGTCGTTCTGGAACTGGGGTCTCGAGTCCTCGCCCTCCATTTGTTTTTCCGAAAAACATTGTTATTCCGGCGACGTCAGCGCATCAAACACTCAACCTTTCTCTTCCGTGACATTCAAATCTCCCACGTCCCGCACCTCACCCGCTTTTGTTATCGCCGCGACAACGGCGCGCGCATATCAAAGCGCTTCCAGGAGCTCCGAACTGATAAGTTTTGACGGAAGCGCTGATGTCATGGAGGGCGCGCGCACACACAGACGCCGCGCTGCACGCCGTCTCACCTTTTTCGGCGCTAAGTGCAGAACAATGGCGGCAGAGGCGTTATCTCTAATTAGAGAGTCGACCGAAGCGTCGACAGATTAGCGTCGTAGAGGAAGACGTGGGCCCACGAGGGGAGCTCCGCGGACGGGACTGAAGTTTGAAGGGATCGTTTGCAGCTTATCTGCACGTTGGAGACTAGGCGACCCCTGCTTCCGTCCTGAACTAATCACAATCGCCAACCACAGTGTTGTTGTGCGGAGGTTGTCGCTTCGGGACGTCGGACAACAGAGGTCAAAATGACTTGAGGCTGTGGCTGGTGGTGGAGGTCGGGCAGAAGACGGAGGACCTGCTGCTCCTCATCCCGGGAGGAGGAACCGTCTCTTAATGGGCCTGCTCGAGGTCCCGGCCATCAGGAGCCGCCAGGAGTTTGGGCGTATACTCCTCCCACCGCCTCCACCGCCAGAGACGCTCGGGTCGGGACAGTTGGAGATTCTAGGTGGTGGTGAGGTGTCGCGGGGCGAGGGGGAAGGCGGAAGTTCCTCGTCCAGCGAGGAGGATCCATCTTTTAATGGACCTTCTCCGGATTGGGCCTTTTGCCCTGTGAGGTTTCGGGAGGTGTTGCCTGCTCTGCCTGAGGAGGACTCGAGAGGAGTTCCACTGGGTGCACAAAGTCCTTTGCGGCTTTCGATGAGAGCTCCATCCATTTACGTTAAACCAGAAACTCATGCATTAGATATTGATTCCTGCTGTAGCTGTAGGAGATTTTACAGGTTCTCTGTGAAAAGTGTCTCCTCAGCCTCTATTTCCTTCTGTTTTTCCTGCAGGGGCGCTCGCTGTTCCTCCAGTCCTCCAGGAACCTCTCGGTCAACGTGGTCAACAGCAACAACAAATTGCTCACGCAGCTGGTTGCAGGTAACGACGGGGATCCGCCGCCAGGCTTTCAGAACGCGTTCTAAAGACTCGCCCTCCGCCCCGGCAGTGCCCGCGCCGTGGGGTGGACTGGAGTTGCGGGGACGGCCGCGCCGCCCCCGCAACTCCGGATCACGCCGCAGGAGATGGGGATCGATCAAACCCAGTGACTGCGCTCAAACCGCCCCGAAGACCATAATAGATGTTGTTATGATTCTATTAAGATATTGAAAATCAGCGTTGCATCGCTTGACGTGGAGCAGAGCAGCTCTTGCCACTAACAAGGCTGATAATATATCTACTCTGAGGTTGGTGCTTTGAGATGATTGCTCTGCGACCGGCGGCCGGAGCAGGATGTAGTGACTAACTTCCTGGATGCCTTCACTTTTGACACCCGCCCCGGTCCACCGTCGCTCCCCCTCCTCCCCCGTAGCCGTCCGTCAGGCGCTAATAGAGTCGTCCTCACGGGCGAACGAGGGAAACCTCTTTGTGTGAGCATCGACCGCCGCGCGTCCCACCGCGCGACGCCTGGGCCTCGCGCCTCCGAACGCGCGTGGAGCCGGAGTGGCAGAAAAAAGGTGACGCCTGCCATGTTTTCCTCTCTCTCCGGATGACGGCTCCGCCGCGCACGGGGTTTTGCTTTTTTATTTCTTCCCGCGGAACTCGGGTTCCCAGATGATGGAGCGATGGAATCAATCGCGGCGCCGTCAATCAGTCAGACCCCCTCTGCCGCGGCGGGAGGCAGACAATGGCAGGCGAGGAGACGTGGGGTTGTCTGCCGCCTTTTTGTTTATTATTCCTGTCTGTTCTGTTTCTTTTGTTGACGTCTGCGACGCCCCGTAATAGTCTCCAGGAATTCTCCTCAAAAGTTGGAACTTGCAAAGCTCTCCTGCAGATCTCGCTCTTAGGTAATGTTACTCCTGAGCGAGGAGTTAATTATGACAGAATTATTATCCATTATTATTATTATTATTGTTATTATTATTGTTATTAGGTTGTCCAGCCCGCAGTCATTGTTATTGTTCACATTTTTATTATTATTATCCTTGGCACTTTTTGGGCTAAAAGTGTCTGGACCACGACAACCACGGCAGCTACAGACATGGTTGACGCCAGAGACATCTCGTGGTTCAAGCTTCATCCGTATCGATCCACATACGGAGCAGGAATTAGTGAAAAACCGATTCAATTTGACCGTAAGTAGCCGAACGTTGGTGCATCGCCCACTGACCAAGGTTCTAAAACGTGCGGTGGAGAGGTGGAGCGAGACGGGTTTGTGTCATAAGACGCTTGGTGACATCATCATTTAATTCCTTATATATGTGCAGGTTGTAGCTACGTATGCACATTCACTCCGTGCGAGCTGCGTCGTGTGGACTCCATCAGTCTGTAGTGGTTACAAACTGTGTGTGTGTGTGTGTGTGTGTGTGTGTGTGTGTGTGTGTGTGTGTGTGTGTGTGTGTGTGTGTGTGTGTGTGTGTGTGTGTGTGTGTGTGTGTGTGTGTGTGTGTGTGTGTGTGTGTGTGTGTGTGTGTGAGCGAGCGTGTGTCTGTGTGTGTATCGTCTCACCTGCTCGGTGTTTCGTTGGATATTTTATCTCTTTGGCAGTTTTTGCAAATATAAATGTATTCTGTTCCATCTAACACAGTGTTAGATGCAGTGCCGTGTCCCTGCTTGTGTTGCAGCATTGTATCCAGTCGTAACACAAACTGTAGGAGTGGAAAACAGTCCAAAACAATTTCCGTGTTTGTGTCCTCACATATGGAGTTTGCTTGCTCGTGTTTTATTTTAGTCCCAAACGTTTAAAAAGTTGATGAAATGTCTCTGATTGAATGTCTCCGTTTGAATGGGAGCATGTTGTTGGGAACTTCCACGTGGAGTGATTTCCTTCCACAGAGACACCGTAAGGCAGGACTCTGTGGACTACAGGAAGTAGAGAGGGACCTGACAGGAAGTAGACAGACACCTTCTAATATTTAAGTAAAAGTCATAACACACAACAAGTGTATCAGCTTGCAGTAGTAATTCTGTGTGTCACCAGGATTCAGAAAACTCGCGTCATTACTCACTATCCATTCATGAAATGAAATCGCACAGTTTAGGATTCTCTTTTTCCCAGGAATCTGCAAAACATGAACGGTTTGTTAGAGAACCATTTAACACTGTAAGGGACAACAGCGTTTGTTTCTCAAATTTGCGAGAGAATTTTTTCAAAGTTATCACCGCTGCATTCAAGGCCTGTCTGAAATACTACCGTGCTCCTTTCAAGCGTCGGAAATATCAAATTTAGATATTATTTATAATTTGTGGACCAGCAATGCCGAAGCACTAGTACAAATATATACAAGCTGGTGTTTGTTTATGAAAATAAAGTAATTGGGGGGTGGTAGCTCAGGCGGTAGAGCTGGTGGTCTAGTGATCTGAAGGTTGCTGGTTTGATCCCAGGCTCCTCCTGCTAGCATGCTGTAGTGTCCTTGAGCAAGACACTTAACCCCCTAATTACTCCTGATGGCTGCGTCCGTCGGTGTTTGAACAATTGTAAGTCGCTTTGGATAAAAGCGTCTGATCAATGACTAAATGTAAATGTAAATGTAATGTAATGGTCTGTACCTTAGCAGCAGGCCAAAAAAAGTACAGTACTTAATGTTTGTTCTTAATTTTAGAAGTTATTTAGAGTTTGTTTGTTTATTTAAATATTATATATTATATATATTATATATATTATATATTATATATATTATAATATTATTATATATTATTATATTATTATATTATAATATTTGTAATAGTTGATTGTATATAGACCTTCCCTGAAGAGTAAGTCCTTTAAGTTTCGAGGTCAAAATGATCAAATTGGCAATGGTATTATCTGACTTATTTAGTGTGTTGTAATAGACGATACAGCCTGTTCAAATGAAAATCTGTCAAACACTGACTGAATCTACCATGGTGTCCTCATAGTGGTGGCCTGCTGGCAACAAACCTTTGCTCTTAAAATGCTCTGTTTTGGTGTTACAGTAGCCTAGAGTATCCATGCATCATGCTTATAAGTGGTGGTATCCAGGGCTGGTGTGGCTGTATGTGCGTCCATGTGGCGGGGGTGGTGGAGTATCCAGGGGCTGGTCTGAGTAAAACAATCCAGGGCCATTTATTTAGCCCCGGCCCATCCCTGACCCTGCACCCACCACTGATGAACTGATGCCCAACCCTCATTTTGTATTTTATAAGTACATTAGATATTTATTATTGCATAAATGTTGGTGAAACGTTAGTCCTCCTGTCGTCTCCCTCCTTAATGATATGTTCCTTTGGGTTTATTTGAGGGTTATAACAGTACCTTGTACTTGGCGGTTGTTGGCTCATTCAGATTCACCAGAATGAAGGAAATTAAGATGATATGCGAACAATTTGGGGAAACTGTAATATGTACCAAACAAGACTAAATGGACCCCTGTTATTGCTGCCTGCAGCTATATTTGACTATATTTACATTATTTATTTTTACACTTTTGATATTGTTAGACCCTGTTCATTGCCATGACAGGGTTAGGGTTGTATAGGGGGTCTGAGGTACACAGGGTGAAGTGGAAAGGTGAGAGTACAGTCCCCTGTGGTCTGTACTCTCTGTGTAGATCAGTTAGATTGATATTCTAGATCCGTGGTGAAATAACTGATGAAATGTTGTCTGATCATCCCTTAAAAAAACTGTCATGTGCGAATCATTGATGAGTTCAAAATACAAGGTGGCGTTGGAAAAATTGAAGATGTGCAATGGTAATCACCCCCAGAAATATCACAACGTTGGTCGTATTAATGGAAATGTAACTTACAGAAAACGTAATCCAAGTAAAAAACTCAACAAATAAATTGTGTGCTCCAAAGCGGGCTGGCGTCGCTGAGAGTGCAGCTCTATTTCCCCAGACAACCCGGTGGGTTGTAACAATGAGAAGTTCTGCTTTACAGGCAAACATGGACGGTTGTCTTAAACACAGGAGGGTTGTGCTGTGTAGACCGCATGGCGGTTGCTCTGCGAGACGAAAAACCAGGAGAAGGGAGACAGGGGGAAGCTCAATGCTGCGTTAGGGAAACTCGGAAAATCGTGCCGCATTTCAGAGAACCTGAACCCTAGTCATGATCTCCGTGTGATTTCCAGGATCCCGTGGATTTAAAGCACAAGGCCAGATGCTGGAGGTGAAGTCCACCAGCGGGAAGCTGCTCTTCTCGGCCGACGAGGAGGAGGTGGTGGTGGGCGCCGACCGGCTGCGTGTGATGGGTGAGTCAGATGCTTTTTGAAAGACTAATCCCATGTACTGGTGGTACTGGGATGGAGCACGCTGTTTGGGATCTGGTCTCCTGCATACTTAAGCATTGTAACATGATGTAATGTACTTTAAAGAAGAGGCTCCGAATGTGGGGTCCGGGAAACCCCCCCAGTTGGGTCCTTCCGGAGGTTTACAGGGGGTCCCAAGATAAATTATCTTATTTTATTTCCAAGACATCAGTGCTGTTAGAGAATGTCCAGTCATGACTGTTTGGGCGGCACGTTCTGCCATGTTTGGTGGTGTTGGGCCTTTGTTTGAGTAGGGCTCTGGGCTCCTTTGTGGTTTGTGCATTTGGTCATGCGGCATGGCCGGGTGGTTTTGAATGGTTGTGTATGTATGTGGGTGCGTTTCGTACTCCCCTGTGTGAGCACCTGCATGTGGGCGTGCGCAACGGGGAGGTGGGCAGTGGTCCGCGACGACCCCAGCGTCAGGGCCGCCGCGAGGAGCTTCAATGCTTATAAACCTGCCACGTGTCATTAGCGAGCCCATCGCTCCTTCCACGGCCATAAAACACATAATTACAGGCTGCGCCGGGTGGTGATCGGCCCTGTAAGGGGCCGCGCAGAGCGGAGGCTGAAGCACCACGCCGCTCACAGCTCTGGGCGCTGCTCGCAGGCTGGTTGTCCAAACAGCGGGACAGGCCGACGGACGCAGGGTTTTACAAAGACATACGGAGAGTGATAAGAGGTCAAATGTTGAATGGATGGATTCAGGACACTGGGCGGCCCGAGATGGGGAGATTGTAGTTACAGTAAAACGTATAAATATCAAACTTTTTTCAGCAGCTACATTTTTTTATTGATTTGCAAAAGGCTAAACCAGATGAGTCAGTGAATCTCACAGGTAGAGATGTCTACTATATTAACTTCATACGGCGAGAGACGTGGGTAATAGGTAGTGCCCGACTGCCCGTCAAAAATGAACGAACAGACCATTTTTGAACGAATCAAAACGCACCAAAACACAAGTGGATCATTGACTGCCTCTGTGTGTAAACGGGAAGTGAATGGAGCTGAATGAGAGCTGTCCAAGATGGCCGACAGGCCAGGCCACTTCAAAGAAACACTGAACGTTGTTAGCAAACATTGTTTGATCCCAGGATTCGCTGACAACATGTCACCCAGAATATAATTTATATGTCCTTTTATTCTTGTATGATATAAAATAGAAATCAATTTGAAAAGGTGCCTCAGGCTCTTTCTGGATGGCAGTAGCATCACATGGGCAGGTTCCTGTCACTATTCCATCTCAAGTCAACAGACATGTTGGTGATTTTCCCCCACTCCCAAAGTCATTTTCATCCACGAAAACCTGCTGTGCTTCACCAACCTCACATCCTCTGTTCCTTCAAATGCTTCCGGAAGAAACCCCAGGGTGTTTTAAAGAACCACACACCAGGCGTTTGATTGCCGGGTCCTTTCATACAGATATGAGACACACAGTTTACCCCCCGTCCAACTGGACGTTTTACTTGTTGTCCCCTTTCGCGTCGGCATTGCCTCATGCTGGGATCAGACGACACCATATTTTTGTCAATCATAGTGCCGTTAATTCTGTCTTGGGCGGGAGACTGGCAACACCGCAAGTATGACCCCGACCAATCATTGTATGCTGCCTTTTCACCACCTTGCGCAAGTTCATAGGTCATCGGGGGGAGGAAGACATTGGCCGTTTCTCAATACCAAGTACGCGAAGTGGTAGTAGTTGGTAGTTCAGACTTGGCAAGTTCGACTCGGGAGTACAGACTCCCGGGGACCAATACCATTACCACCGCTTGGTGCGAAATGCATTCTGAGATTCTTGGCCGTCATTCTTGGCCGTCCCAAGTCCACACAAGTCACCACTGATGCATCCTCGATAAAATGGGCGGAGCAAGTCCACATCCGGGCATTTGGACTGGACTTGATGCGTACTTTGAATTGGAACAGTACTTGGGCTGCGACTGATGACGTTTCACAAGTCCACAAGAACACAAGTACAGACAAGAACACAAGTACAGACAAGAACACAAGTACAGGAACAGCGCTCGTGGACCCGTTGCAGAGTAGACGAGATGGTTTGGAAAATCAGTGTCGGCAACGGGCGTACAATCTCAATCGGTTTGTTTTTGTATTTCCTGGCTCTCGGAGACCAGCACTTTGGTCTCTGCCTCTGCGCCTCCTGTACGGGCTCGGCTCCCTCTGCTAATGGAGCCGGAACTGAGCCCCCGTCGCCGGGTGCTCAGGATGGAGTTTGATACTGTCCGACACAGTACGCGTAATCACTCATGCAAAGTCAAGAAATAGCACATACACACATATGTACAAGACCAGCATTTTCACTCGTTTTTACTCGTATAAATCTACTAGTTCACTTATGTCTGAGAGATGTGCAGTAGATATAGATTCCTTGGAAGTAAAACAGAAAGTTGGACAGAAGTTGTTGAAGTTCCCCTGACTGGGGATTGGGTTTATACGAGTCAGATCCTTTGGTGAAGTGTTTGTGCTTGTGTTTTCATATCACAGTGGTATTAGATGTCTCTCCTTTTCTCATTTTGAAGCAGACTTCATCCACTAACTTGGTCAATATTTAGAATGGACCCGTATTGTTTAGACAAAATGTAATATTTAGTTCTATATAACAGCCGGTAAAAGGTTTTCCATCGATCTAAATGAAGTTAGTCTCCATATTTCCATCATATCACAACTCCTTCAGGTGGTGGAGGCCTCCTCTGAGATACTGCTTATTAAGGATGGAGGCGTTAAGCTGTCCTGAAGTTCACAATGTGGGAACAAATCACTCAGCATGATGCCACCAAGGGTGACTGGGTTTGTTTTGCTGCAGAAGAGATTCAAGCTAATTTGTGGCTTCAGTGAAAAATACTTGAAGTGGACTCCACATAGTTCAAGATGGCTGCCGGACATTTACAGGCGTGTGACATTTACAGGAGTTCTCTCAGTTAAGTTAAGGGAAATCAAACTGACCTTTTTTCTGACACTATTACGAAACCTGCTTTGAATGTTGGTCTGTGGAGCCTTCTAGGACCGAAGCTGTGAGGAAGGTCTAGGAGCAAGGAGACAGTCTCGGTACAGTAACAGTCTAGTAGCTAGGAGCCAGTGTAGGAATTTGGAGCTCGGAGAAAATTTAATAGATAAGATACAGTCTAGGACCTAGGGGACAGTCTGGGAACTCGAAGGCACTCAAGGAGATAGGACACAGACTATCTGGGAGGCAGTCTAGGAGCTGGGAGACAGTCTCAGGGCTAGGAGCCAGTCTAGGAGCTAGGAGCCAGTGTAAGAACTAAGAGCCATTCTAGGAACTAGGAGCCAGTCTCGGAACTAGGAGCCAGTCTAGGAGCTAGGAGCCAGGAGCCAGTGTAGGAACCAAGAGCCATTCTAGAAAGAAGTCCGGAGGCAAGGAGAACAGTCTGGGAACTAGGAGCCAGTCTAGGAGACCGACTAGGAGCTGGAAGAAAGTTTAGGAGATAGGACACGCTCTATGAGATAGCAGAGAGTCTAGGAGTTAGGAGACAGTGAAGGAGACAAGCTAGGAGCAAGGGGTTATTCCTAGGCATGAGTCATTGACCATTTTTGATTCTAAACGACTGCACTGTTTACACAGAGCAGCAGGTTGACTGGCACTAAAGGGGCATTCCACCACACGGCAGCAATAAGGTGCGTTAACAGAACCAGGCTGATTGCAAAGATACAACTGGTGAGCTGCCATCCCAGTGTAGTAAAGATAAGATTTTATACAGGAAAAGACCTTCAAGCTGCAACTAGATAAGAAACAATATTAATTTGAATATTATTATTAAAATATATTATTAAAATATATTATTATTATTATTATTATTATTATTATTATTGTTGTTATTATTATTATTATTATTATTATTATTTATGCCATATGGATGCTTTCTATCTATCTCTCTATTATAGACAGAATCTGGTTCCGTCTCCTCTTTCCACACTTTCAAAGCCGACAGCTGATGGTGGGGTGAGCTCCCTGCTAACCGGGTGGGTTGTAAAACGCTCCGGGGAACAGCAGCTGTCACAACACCCGCCCCCTCCCCCTCCACCCATCCTCCCCTCCTCCCCTCCTCCATCCTCATCTGTCTGAGGACGCTGAGCGGTTGTGGCGAGATGGGAGTTCCCGTCTTCTCGTCTCTCCAGTTCCCAGCGCCCTCCCCCCTGATGAAAACACGTCATGTCGGTCCACGACGGAAAAACTGATGTGAGAGAGAGAGGGAGAGAGAGAGAGAGAGAGAGAGAGATTAAGGGGGAGGGAGGGGGCTGGACGATGGCAACAATGTAGGTGACAAAACGATGATTCCTCTTATTAAAACATATATATTGGGGGTAGGAAACATTGTAGGATACAAGGGACAGGCTGGAGATTGTCCAGGACAGCGGTTCTCAAGCTGGGGGTCACGCCTCCCTGGGCGTGACCCCCCGATTTATTGATAAATCAATAAGAAATTTGATAAATATTATTTGAGTGATTTTTCCATTGAATCTCCCATACCACTGATGTCATGTATGTTTGAGTGAGTGAGTGAAATGAGTGTGTGAATGTGTACTTTGTTGGTCTGGTACACCGTAACCATCAGCAACATGGAGGACAGTGGAATGGGGGGCGGCGTCCTCGCTGCTTGGAGTCAACTATGTGTTGGCTCTGGTCAAACTGACAATCGATTTTTGGAGGAGAGAAATCTGTCAATTTATTCATGAGGTATTATAAAGCTATTGATATATATTTTTAATCCAATGTACAAGAATCCATCCATTGCATGTTTTTCTTCAAATCACAAATAAGTAATTTAATCAGAAACACTTTATGACAGAAACAGCTCAATAAATACACAGGTACATAGATTGTTGAAATACCCTTGAATCCTCCTCCTCTGGTGAATGGGATGAGCCCAGCGCTGTTGCCTCTTCTCCCTCCGACCCACGGAGAAGAACCGGCACCAGCTTCGTCCTGTTTATAGCTGCAATGTGTATACAGGTACTCATCACTGAACGACCTACCTGTTTAACAATCTACCTGTTTAACAACCTACCTGTTTAACAACCTACCTGTTTAACAACCTACCTGTTTAACAACCGTTAAGACTTATGACCAGGTGTCTGACCAGTCTGTATTGTACACTGTGTACGATACTACGGCGTCTCAGTGTCAAGCATCTCATCACGCATCACCCTTTATATACGTTATACATTATTTACACTATATATACTATATACACTATATAGACTATATACACCATATATACTATATAAATTATATACACTATATATACTGTATACACTATATATGCTATATACACTATATATACTGCATACACTATATATACTATATACACTATATATACAATATACACTGTATATACTGTATACACTATATATATATACTATATACACTAAATATCCTCTATACATTATATATACTGTATACACTATAGTGTATATAGGACGAGATGTTGACACCGCAGGCTGACATTCAGCTCAAGTCCAGGGCTCATGGACAGTTTTGGAACTTACTCACGGAGGAAAAGTACCCAAACATGAGGAAATGTGCTGCCTCCTTGACTGCATTATTCAGCTCTACTTATTTATGCGAGTCAGCCTTTTCCCACATGAAGATTATTAAATCCAAATAGCGTTCCACCATGACTGATGATCATTTGGAAGCTGCTTGAGGCTGACTACCAGCAGCTTCTGTCCGGACTATGCAACCCTGACCGACTCCATTCAGTGCAAGTCTTCAGAGTAAGGTAGTGACCAGAAATGTATTTATGTGTATTGTGCCGTAAGGGTTCATGCAGTGATGCAAGGTATGCCAACATATACTGTATATATAAAGTATACTCAGTATATATATAAATAAATATATTTAGCATTTTTTAATGCAGGTAGATCATTTTGACCTGGTCATTTTAAAAGTAGCTCGCAAGCCGAAAAAGTGTGGGCACCCCTGGTCTAGGAGCTAGGAGACAGTCAACTACACAGTCTAGGAGCGAGGAGACAGTCCACTAGACAGTCTAGGAGCTAGGAGACAGTACACTGGACAGTCTAGGAGCTAGGAGACCATCTAGGAGATGATGAAGCTACTTGAAAAGTTCAGGTTCATCAATAATAAAGTGTTGACCACCAGGAATCAATGAAGTGTCTTATCGTATCTTAAAATACTGGCAGTTTTAAGAAAGTCTTGATGTCCTCTCTCCTCTGTTCAGCCTCACAGAGGGAAGATAATGGAAATTACATTAGAAACACAGACCTGTTCCCATCTGTCGTTTGTTTGAAAAGTTGTAAAGAGCGATATGGCTCAAAGCGCCTGGTTCGGCTGAGAATCAAACTCAGAGTTTGAGGAAACGTGAAGAACTTGTGCTCCAACTGAACATGGTGAATAACTCTACAATCTACTCAAATGGGAAATCCCAATGAATGACATCAGCCGGACGGACGAACAACTTTTTAACGTGACAATGGGATTTAAATATGAAATATTGATTCATTGAACCAGTTTGAGGCTTTTTAAAGTGTATTCCTTCCTTTCTGGAACATCTCTGAAGAACAGCTCTGAGACCTGATTGGTCGACATGTGTCCAAACCCGTTTGTTTTGCGGTTTTGAAGCTGAATTTGGATTTTGACCTAGATTACGGTTCCTCTCCCATCCCTGCGCCGTAACAGATCCATTCAAGTCAAATTTATTTAGGGAATACAACAGATGGAAGATATGAATAAAATATATGATTCTACAGTTTAGAGATTTCATATACAGTATGCCCCCCTCAGAAAGGAGAGAGAGAGAGAGAGAGAGAGAGAGAGAATAGGAAGCAACTTTCAATTTAGAGTGATATAAAGGGTGTTCTCAGTGTAGGAGCTAGAAGAGAGACGAGAAGACAGTCTAGGCGACAGTCTAGGAGATTGGAGGCCGTCTAAGAGCTAACGGGTAGTCCGGGAGACAGTCTGGGAGCTAGTAAACTGTCTAGGGACATTCAATTGGAATATTTTGAGATCAGTTCGATTCCACATCAGAAGCCAGAGTAGGGATTAAGGGGAGAAAATGTGGGAAAAAAACAAATAAATACAAAGATAATACCTCTACGCTGTTCGTGTGGTGGTAATGCAGTGAGGCATGTTTGACCGCCGACCTCTGTCTTCTGGTGAATTAGTCTTCCTATTGACCCAGCCCAGACCCTCATTTAGCTGCTGTCCGCCGCTTAATCACAGTGACCTCCATCGCCGAAGGTCATCGCAGAATAGCGCTACACGGACAAATGGCCTCGTTCCTGGGTGTGAGAAGATCTGCTCAGATACTGGACGTCCTCCTCCTCCTCCTCCTCCTCCTCCTCCTCCTCCTCCTCCTCCAACCAGAAGACCAGGTGGCTAGTTGTTTGGTTGTTTGTTCAGGGTTCTGGCACAGGCAATCACCAAAACCCAGGGAGGAGCTTCCTTATTGTTCCTACTTATTGTTGGACGGTCTGGTTGTTGTGGCCCGGTCGTCAAAGCGCTGCTCCACCCCCACTCTGGAGAACCAGCGTAATACTCTGGTGTCCGCATGGTGCTGGTGGCCGGAGGGTTGGTGGTTCGAGGTGTAGGGGGCATCGGGCTGAAGTTCTCTGGAGCTTCTCTCCAACCGTCTGAGATATGAGAGATGTAAACTATAAACAAAACGTGAATGATTCCTTTGGAGCGATCACACCTTCTAAGCGACTCAAGAGTCTGGAGTCAGAGTCTGGAGTCAGAGTCTGGAGTCAGAGTCTGGAGTCAGAGTCTGGAGTCTACGACCAAGGAGTCTCATTGCGTTTCATTCGACTCTGTAACCGCAGCAAGACTCCGTTGAGACTCCACTCTCAATTTGTGAACAGAAAGAGCCCTGAGTCGGGAGGGAAAAGAAGGGTAAAGTCGTTTGTCATAATTCATATTGATTGTGACTGATTCACACTTTCACATTCCACCCAAATAAATGATGTAACGGAATGAACTGAGAATCCCGTTCATCCACGACTCAGAGCCGAACCGACTCCTCTGACGCCTACCACGCCGAATGATTTAAACGAGTCAAGGATCTAAAAAAAAATCGAACAAAATCAAAACAACCTTTTGTCCGAGTGACTCGTAAAGAGCCGGGTCTCCGAAAAAGAGCCTGGGTTTTCGTGGCTGCATTCGCGACCGTCAGTCAGGGAGATGGCGTCAAACAAGGTGCGTCACCCAGAGTCTTTCGAATGGAAACATGGAAAACGTCCTGGAAAGTCATTCCCCCTTTTGAAAGAGAGCGGCGGCCCTGTTGACGGTCCACGCTCCTCTGCAAAGCCACCGTTTTTGTCCACGTAGGAGGTTGATTGTGGTCTGATTGATGAACTGGCCTCTTTCTTTTATCTCCTCCTCTCCTCCACCTTTCTGTCCACGAATCCACCTCCACGCCTCCTGTGCATGATTCTGTTTGAAAAGTCCTCATTGGCTGAAAAACATTTATCTTATTTTTGAGTATTGATTGACTCGCAGGCCGGGTGCCAATTAAATGATGGTCGTGAAGGCTCTCATCGCATATTATGCGGTAGAATCTCTAATCATTTAATAACTACACAGTAATAATTTACACCTCACCTAATAATGTGCATAGAATCACACTCTGTATATTCTGTATTTTCATCAGGACAAATCCCTTGTATATGAAAATGTACTCGGCCCAATACACTGATTCCCATTCTGGTCGTAGGAAACACTTAAGATTAGATGCGACTTTCTAATCCCCGGAGGGAAATCAGGCGTCACAGCAGCAAAAAGAGGTCAATTAGAATGAGATAAGAAATAACACATGTACACGTCAAACTACAGCAGTTAGCATGAAGTAGCACTATATTAACTACTGCCATACTAACAACTGCTATACTAACTACTGCTATGCTAACTACTGCTATACTAACTACTGCTATGCTAACTACTGCTATGCTAACTACTGCTATGCTAACTAGTGCTATACTAACTAGTGCTATACTAACTAGTGCCATACTAACTAGTGCTATACTAACTAGTGCTATACTAACTACTGCTATACTAACTACTGCTATGCTAACTACTGCTATGCTAACTAATGCTATTCTAACTAGTGCTATACTAACTAGTCCTATGCTAACTAGTGCTAGACTAACTAGTCCTATGGTAATTAGTGCTATGCTAACTAATGCTATACTAACTAGTGCTATACTATCTATCACTATACTAACTAGTCCTATGCTAACTAGTGTCATACTAACTAGTGTTATACTAACTAGTGCTATACTAACTAGTACTATACTAACTAGTGGTACTATCATAACTAATGTGGCCCAATATGGCAGGTGGCACTTAGGCTACAGTAAGTACAAGATTAAGTATTGCAACATTCCTAATACAAGTGGCATCCCGTATTAACATCGGTACTACAGCATTAACATCGGTACTACAGCATTAACATCGGTACTACAGCATTAACATCGGTACTACAGCATTAACATCGGTACTACAGCATTAACATCAGTACTATAGCATTAACATTGGTACTAGAGCATTAACATCGGGACTACGGCATTAACATCGGTACTACAGCATTAACATCGGTACTACAGCATTAACATCGGTACTAGAGCATTAACATCAGTACTACAGCATTAACATCGGTACTACAGCATTAACATCGGTACTAGAGCATTAACATCAGTACTACGGCATTAACATCGGTACTACAGCATTAACATCGGTACTACAGCATTAACATCGGTACTATTGCATTAACATCAGTACTACAGCATTAACATCGGTACTACGGCATTAACATCGGTACTACGGCATTAACATCGGTACTACGGCATTAACATCGGTACTACAGCATTAACATCGGTACTACAGCATTAACATCAGTACTAAGGCATTAACATCAGTACTACAGCATTAACATCGGTACTACAGCATTTACAGCATTAACATTAGTACTACAGCATTTACATCAGTACTACAGCATTTACAGCATTAACATCAGTACTACAGCATTAACATCGGTACTACAGTATTAACATCAGTACTACAGCATTAACATCGGTACTACAGTATTAACATCAGTACTACAGCATTAACATCGGTACTACAGCATTTACAGCATTAACATCAGTACTACAGCATTAACATCGGTACTACAGCATTAACATCGGTACTACAGCATTAACATCGGTACTACAGCATTAACATCGGTACTACAGCATTTACAGCATTAACATCAGTACTATAGCATTAACATCGGTACTACAGCATTTACAGCATTAACATTAGTACTATAGCATTAACATCGGTACTACGGCATTAACATCAGTACTACAGCATTAACATCGGTACTACGGCATTAACATCAGTACTACAGCATTAACATCAGTACTACAGCATTAACATCAGTACTACAGCATTAACATCAGTACTACAGCATTAACATCAGTACTACAGCATTACATTACATTACATTACATTACATTACATTGATCAGTCGCTTTTATCCAAAGCGACTGATCAATTGTTCAAACACCGACGGACGCAGCCATCAGGAGCAATTAGGGGTTAAGTGTCTTGCTCAAGGACACTACAGCACATCAGTACTACAGCATTTACATCAGTACTACAGCATTTACATCAGTACTACAGCATTTACATCAGTACTACAGCATTTACATCAGTACTACAGCATTTACAGTATTAACATCCGTACTACAGTAGTCGAGTCTATTATCACGTTTCAGCCTCACGGCGGTTCGATCCCGCCAAGCTTCTCTGTTTGAGACTGGGCGGCGGTGGAAGCTCTCGACACATCAAGCAGCTTGATGACATCAACAAGCTGCTTGATGACATCATCAAGCTGCTTGATCACGTCATCAAACAGCTTGTTGATGTCATCAAGCTGCTTCTTTACCTGACGTGTTTCATCAACCTTCAGCCGCTTGTGATCCCTCCTGTTCGTACGGCAAGCAAACAGGGTCAAACCACTCTCGGCTCTAAAAGCGTTTAAGCACCATCCAACAGGGAGAGCTCCATCCCGCGTCAGTCCATCATTCCATTAGAACGTCGCGGCCCCTGAGGTTCTGCTCCACCGGCGCCTCCACCCGAGGTCACAACAAATCCTCCTCTTCACCCCGGACGGCAAAATGGAGTTTGAAAAGGTGATTTTCTCCAGCTGCCGAGCTCACGATGATTTGATCTGCTCCTTGAGTTTAAACCTGGCAAGACAAGTCTCTCTCTCTCTATCTCGCTGTCTCTCTCTCTCTCTCTCTCTCTGTCTCTCTCTGTCTCTCTCTGTCTCTCTCTGTCTCTCTCTGTCTCTCTCTCTCTCTCTCTCTGTCTCCCACGGTCGCAAATGAATGTCCATTCTGCAAACTGCCAGAGTCCGTGTTTCACTGTTTTGCAGAGTGCGACAGACTTTTAGAGCTTTTTAGTCTTTTAAAGGAAAGTTTTAAGCTCTTTAAGGAGGAGTGGTCCAGAAACTGTTTCATTTTTGGGGCTAGATACTACAGGGCCAACGCAGAGAAATGGCGACTGCTTAATTTTCTAGTAGGGGAAGCGAAGATGGCCATCTACCTCACGAGGAGGAACAAACTGAGGGGAAAGGAGAGTGTTTTAGGAAGAGTGTTTGTAGCGTTGGTCGGGGCCAGAGTCTTGATTGATTTTAACTTTCGCAGACTGATGAAGAGTCTGGACGTCTTCATCAAGCTGTGGTGTTTTAACGACGCCATCTGTTCCCTGGTGGAGGACGACCTGTGCTTCCAGTCTGTTTTTAACGTGTAGGACTCTGTTAGTGAACCAAGTGTGTTTGTTGTATTGTCTGTAACTGTGAACTAGAGAAAATGTTAAAATAAAGATGCTTTAAAAATCAAAAATCTCTGTCTCTCTCTGTCTCTCTCTCTCTCTCTATCTTGCTGTCTCTCTCTCTCTCTCTCTGTCTCTCTCTATCTTGCTGTCTCTCTCTCTGTCTCTCGCTGCCTCTCTCTCTCTCTCTCTCTATCTTGCTGTCTCTCTCTCTCTCTCCCTCTCTCTCTCTCTCTCTCTCTCTCTCTCTGTCTCTCTGTCTCTGTCTCTCTCTCTCTCTCTCTGTCTCTCTCTCTACCGCTCAGTGGTTTGTCTGGCGTTGACCGCTGGTGTTCCTCTGGTTCTGATCCTGAGTTTCCTCCTCACAAAGAGGCGCGCTACGCGGCGCTCTAAACTCCCTGATGTGTATTTGTTGTGTACTGTTGTGTATTTGTTGTGTACCGCTGTGTATTTGTTGTGTACCGCTGTGTATTTGTTGTGTACCGTTGCGTCTCACGTGGAGTAGCGCGGCACGCCGTGACCTCATCCCCTCTGGGCCAAGAGACACAAGAGGTGAAGCAGACAGGAAGTATCTCTGCAATGTGGAGGAGAAACTTACTTTTGTGATGTCCAAATTACCGAAGCATTATAACACTTTATTTTATATATATTATCATTATTTGTACATTTTTATTGAAATTTAGAACGATGAATGACAAATTTATAGTACCTAACAAGATAATTTCAGGACTATTCCCCGTCATTAAAATAATATATGATATGATTGTCTGAAGACATATATAATATTGTAATACAATATATAAATATCATTAATGTAATATTTCATACAGGTCAACTGAACTTAAAATGGTAGTACCAGAAATAATTCTCCTGTCAGAAGTAACGACAGCAGCCGTCAAGGCATGCAGCACAGCGCAGCCCCTTCACACTGATGACTCCGTCTTCTCTCGCTTCTTCACCACTTCTTAACTCCGGCTTTAGGGTCGCGACCCCAAACCCTGCAAACATCCTCCATCCTCCGAAAACCTCCAGCGGCTGTGGATTTTGACCTTCATGGGCGAGGTGTTGGCTTTCCATACGTTTTCCGCTGTATTTCAGAGGGCGGTGTCGGGTGTAAGGTGGTGTTTTGTGATTATCTGCGCACCGACTTTGTGGCTCTGGGGCAGAGATATTCAAGATTTTCCAGCTAACCACTGTTCAAGCACTTTAAGGCTCAAATGAATTCAACAAGCATTTTTTTTTTTCATTTTTAAAGATTGCAGCAGAAAAAAAACGAGAAAAGCAGAAATGCGAAGCGTCTTGAAGTGTCCGCATCGTTTGGTGAGAAAAGCTTGAGTCAAACTAATGCACGTCCAGATAACACACTGCTTCCACTGAGTCGCATGGCCGTCCGTTGTTGATACTTTAAGCGCCGCAGGGCTTTCGGTAATGAATGGAATTGCAGTTGACGTGCAAAGCTTCACATTTATTCAAAAGGCCGGCCCTGCGAGTTGCCGGTTGCTTGCTCTAGAGGAGGCAACTGGCGGCAACTACGAACCCTAAACCAACTACGAACCCTAACCCTAACCCTCAGAAAGAAGTGTCATTGTCCCCATGGTTGCCTGTCTTTCGCTGAATACCCATGTAGATATACAACAGGTTTAAAGTATAAACATAACAAAATAAAAATGACGGTTTCCATCTATAGGCGATGGAAAGTCTCCATTTTGAGCTCGCTGGTGAGTTTTGGACCTTGGTGGAACCTGATGTGACGCTTCTCTCCACTTGCTTTACACTCAGGCAGTAATCCTGTTTTGGCAAAATAGTAAATGGAACACAGGATGTAGGGTTTGTAGGGTGAGGTTGTTCTTATTAAGAATAAACGGATTTGTGGCTCTTGGATATTTAATGTTTCAATGGAATTTAGAATGGTGTGATCGGGGCTGACAGTGATGGTCAGTGTTGAATTTGTGTGTTTATATTCCTTAAGATGAGGTGGAGGGTTCCTGCAGCGTGGTGGGATGTAGGCGTGTAGCTTCAACATGCCCAAGTTCCGAGACAATGGATGGATGGATGAATGGATGGATGGGTGGGTAGAAGGATGGATGGATGGAGAGATGGATGGATGCATGGATGGATGGCTTGGTAGAAAGATGGAGGGATGGCAGGACAGAAGGATGGAGGGACTGATGAAGTGAGGATGGATGGTCTCATTGATGGATTAGAAGGTAGAAAGATGGATGGATGAGAGATGGAGGGATGGATGGATTGGTAGACTGATGGAGGGATGAAAGGTTGGAGGGAGGACTGGATTGAAGGATGGATAGAGGGGGAGGGATTCATGAGTACAAAGTTGGGATGGATGGAGAGATAGGAGATAGGATAACACTTTATTAGTCCCGGGGGGGGGGGGGTTGCGGAAGAAAATGGATGGAGGGGTGGGTGGAGGGGTGGAGGGGCTAGAGAGCAGACAGACAGTGAATCTCATGATAAATGAGGCGCTGCCTCCTGGTGGTGAACAGCCGCGTCCCAAGGCCAATAAAGACCTCATCATCTCCATTTCATCCCCCGCTCCACTCGTTTATCCACCTGGAGGAACAGATTGACTCCGACTCCCCAATTCATTTTTTTCTTTCATTCATTCTTTCATTATTCCGTTCTTTCTTCAGAGGGTGGACTGCGTTCAGCAGTAATGAGATGCTCTGCGAGGGCTGATACCGAGGTGTGAATTTATTTGGGAAGAGTGAAGGAGCGTTCCTGCCTTTTATCCCGTGAACAAAGGAGTGAAAACACAACAAACATGTAGAACTGATTTTATTGTTCTGGTGCTAATAGTGATGCAACACTTCACCGCTTCACCGCTTCACCACTTCACCACCTTGTTCATAACCAACAAATCTTTTAAAGCACTCTGGAGTCTCTGTGTGAATATGAAAACCGAAAATAATCAGTACGGGTGTTACCGGGAGTACAGGAGGTACCTCCTACTAGGTAGTAGGAGGTACAGGAGGTACAGGAAGTACAGGCGGAGTAGGAGGTACAGGAGGTACAGGAGGTACAGGCGGAGTAGGAGGTACAGGAGGTACAGGAAGTACAGGCGGAGTAGGAGGTACAGGAGGTACAGGAGGTACAGGCGGAGTAGGAGGTGCAGGTGGTACTGAATGATTCCTGTGAGAGTGACATTGAGGGGTCAGAGTGGAACGGACTCTCAGGCAGCGTTCTAGACTGATGCTGCTGCTGCTGCTGCTGCTGCTGGTGCTGGTGCTGCTGGTGGTGGTGGTGGTGCTGCTGGTGGTGCTGCTGCTGGTGGTGCTGCTGCTGCTGCTGCTGCTGGTGGTGCTGCTGGTGCTGCTGGTGCTGCTGGTGGTGGTGGTGCTGCTGCTGCTGCTGCTGGTGCTGCTGGAAAATAGACTTTGGGGGAAAGAGACTGGACAGTGGAACCTTTCATCGCTACTAAAAGTTCTCAATTTCAGAGTGAAACTTTTTGCTGTTCTTGATGGAACCGATGAATGAAATGAATGAGTGGAGCCTTGCAATTTGGATCTTGAAACGCAAGAGCTTTATTTATGGATTTTAAATGTAATTTGAAACATTTTCCCAGTACCGCCTGGTGGCCTCTGATGTGTGTGTGTGTGTGTGTGTGTGTGTCTGTGTGTGTGTGTGTGTGTGTGTGTGTGTGTGTGTGTGTGTGTGTGTGTGTGTGTGTGTGTGTGTGTGTGTGTGTGTGTGTGTGTGTGTGTGTGTGTGTGTGTTGGTGCTGTCAGTGTTTCCTGCAGCTTTGTTTCTCTGCTGGTATAAATCCAGCCTTGGAGGCAGATCAGATCAGAAAGCTGCAGCAGAGCCAGGGGGCCGCCGGGGTTTGAAACCTTAAACCTCTGACCCCGAGAACAACAGACAGAACCAAAAACAAACGAGGAGAAACCAAAGAAAAACAAATAAACAAAACAACAACATCACAACAATCTGCAGCCGTCGCTTGTTTCCAGGGGATGGAGCGGTGAGCGGCTGCCCCTGGTGCACGTGGCGTGGTGGACAACAGAGCAGGAGGAGGGAGAGGGAGGGAGGGGGGGAGATAGAGAGGGAGAGAGGGAGGGAGGGAGATAGAAGGGGAGGGAGAGAGAGAGGGAGGGAGGGAGGGAGGGAGAGGGAGATAGAGTGGGAGGGAGGGAGGGAGGGAGATAGAGAGAGAGGGAGGGAGAGGGAGGGAGGGAGAAAGGGAGGGAGAGTGAGGGAGGGAGGGAGATAGAGAGGGAGGGAGATAGAAGGGGAGGGAGAGGGAGGGAGGAAGATAGAGAGGGAGGGAGACGGAGGGAGGGAGAGAGAGAGGGAGGGAGGGAGATAGGGAGGGAGGGAGGGAGGGAGGGAGGGAGAGGGAGAGAGGGAGGGAGATAGAGTGGGAGGGAGGGAGGGAGGGAGATAGAGAGAGAGAGAGGGAGGGAGGGAGAGAGGGAGGGAGAGGGAGGGAGGGAGATAGAGAGGGAGGGAGATAGAAGGGGAGGGAGAGAGGGAGGGAGGAAGATAGAGAGGGAGGGAGACGGAGGGAGGGAGAGAGAGAGGGAGGGAGGGAGGGAGATAGAGGTGGAGGGAGATAGAGGGGGAGGGAGAGAGGGAGGGAGATAGAGAGGGAGGGAGAGAGGGAGGGGAGAGGGAGGGAGGGAGATAGAAGGGGAGGGAGAGAGAGAGGGAGGGAGGGAGGGAGGGAGAGGGAGGGAGATAGAGTGGGAGGGAGGGAGGGAGGGAGATAGAGAGAGAGGGAGGGAGAGGGAGGGAGGGAGAAAGGGAGGGAGAGGGAGGGAGGGAGGGAGATAGAGAGGGAGGGAGATAGAAGGGGAGGGAGAGAGGGAGGGAGGAAGATAGAGACGGAGGGAGACGGAGGGAGGGAGAGAGAGAGGGAGGGAGATAGGGAGGGAGGGAGGGAGATAGGGAGGGAGGGAGGGAGGGAGGGAGGGAGAGGGGGAGGGAGATAGAGTGGGAGGGAGGGAGGGAGGGAGATAGAGAGAGAGGGAGGGAGAGGGAGGGAGGGAGAAAGGGAGGGAGAGGGAGGGAGGGAGATAGAAAGGGAGGGAGAGAGAGAGGGAGGGAGGGAGAGGGAGAGAGGGAGGGAGATAGTTTGGAGGGAGGGAGGGAGAAAGGGAGGGAGAGGGAGGGAGGGAGGGAGATAGAGAGGGAGGGAGATGGAGGGAGGGAGAGAGAGAGGGAGGGAGGGAGATAGGGAGGGAGATAGGGAGGGAGATAGGGAGGGAGGGAGAGGGAGAGAGGGTGGGAGATAGAGTGGGAGGGAGGGAGGGAGGGAGGGAGGGAGAGAGGGAGGGAGAGGGAGAGAGGGAGGGAGAGGGAGGGAGGGAGGGAGATAGAGAGGGAGGGAGGGAGGGAGGGAGAGGGGGAGGGAGATAGAAGGGGAGGGAGAGAGGGAGGGAGGGAGATAGATAGAGAGGGAGGGAGAGGGAGGGAGGGAGGGAGGGAGAGGGAGGGAGAGAGATAGAGAGGGAGGGAGAGAGGGAGGGAGATAGAGAGGGAGGGAGGGAGGGAGGGAGATAGAGAGGGAGGGAGGGAGGGAGGGAGAGGGAGGGAGAGAGATAGAGAGGGAGGGAGAGGGAGGGAGAGAGATAGAGAGGGAGGGAGAGAGGGAGGGAGATAGAGAGGGAGGGAGGGAGGGAGGGAGAGAGGGAGATAGAGAGGGAGGGAGATAGAGAGGGAGGGAGGGAGGGAGGGAGAGAGGGAGATAGAGAGGGAGGGAGATAGAGAGGGAGGGAGGGAGGGAGGGAGCGTTTAGCGCAGTTATTACAAAGCAATAACAACAATAACAGGAAGCGTCTGTCAGGACGGAGCAATGTGACTGAACTGTAAGGTGACTTTCACACGGATAGAGGGAGGGAGGGAGGGAGGGAGGGAGGGAGGAGGTAGAAAGAGAGAGGGGAGGGGGGGCGAGGAAGGGAAGAATTGAATTGAGAGAGGGGGTGAGATAGTTGGGGGAGGGAGGGAGGTGGGGGAGGGGGAGAGAGAAGGGAGAGAGAGTTGTTAGTTGATCTATAAATAATATAGAATATTTGATGTATAAACGTTGTAATATATACATGTGTGGCAGTTTGTGCAGCCACAGGGCCCTGAAGCACAGGGACACACAACACTGAAAAACCTGGTTCAAACGTGGTCATGTTGTTTTTAAACTGGCAGAATGTTCATCACTCTCTCCTTCTCCATCCATCTGCCTCTCACACACTTCAATCCAATACAATACTTTATTCTTCACAATACTTCTCCTTGGCGACCGACAGCTGATGTCAGCCAGCTCAAGTCGAGCACCAAGGCCATGACGTTCAGAATGCACGTTTAAATCTCTCTCTCTCTCTTTTTCTGTCTCACTCTTTGTATTCGCTCTGTCCATCCCCAATTAATGTTTGTGCTGCTGTCGTGTCCCCTTTACTTTAATGTTTGCAATACGCAATTCTATTCACTTTAATTCAATAATCGTTATTGATCACTTGTATACAGTATATTTGTTGTGTATTTGGATATTTTTCTCTTCATCATAATTATTTTAATCTGCATCTATCTATCTATCTATCTATCTTTCTATATGTCTGTCTGTCTGTATGTCTGTCTGTCTGTCTGTCTCTCTGTCTGTCTGTCTGACTATTCAACTATTTTAATAGAAAGTCTTAATGAGCAGTTTGCTGATCATTGCATGGAGCCTGATGAGTATTCATCCTCTCATCCTTTCCCTCCCTCTATCAGCAGCAACACACCATGTGACACCAGGTCAGCGCATATACATCATTATTTATTCATATTTTACAGGGATCAGGGCTGGTTTCCACAACCTGCAGCATACTAACTCAGATCATTTGACATGCAGCGCAGTGAGGAGAGCTCCTGATGTGACTGACGCATTTTGTACAAAACATTTTGAGCGCAACGCGTAATAAGTTTTGCTGTATTTTGAAATAACCTATAAAATCATGTAAAAATCATTACGATAATGCGTAATGCATGTGGCATGATGAGTTTTCCATTATGCATGCAGCTTAATACATACAGCGTAATACATGCAGCTTAATACATACAGCGTAATACATGCAGCTTAATACAAGCAGCGTAATACATACAGCGTAATACAAGCAGCGTAATACATGCAGCGTAATCCATGCAGCATAATACTGTACATGTAGCATAATACATGCAGCGTAATACTGTACATGCAGTGTAATACATGCAGCGTAATACTGTACATGCAGTGTAATACATGCAGCGTAATACTGTACATGCAGTGTAATACATGCAGCGTAATACTGTACATGCAGCGTAATACTGTACATGCAGCATAGTACATGCGGCCGAATACATGCAGCGTAATACTGTACATGTAGCATAATAGATGCAGTGTAATACACTACATGCAGCATAACACATGCAGCGTAATACTGTACATGCAGCGTAATACATGCAGCGTAATACTGTACATGCAGTGTAATACTGTACATGCAGCGTAATACTGTACATGCAGCGTAAACATGCAGCGTAATACTGTACATGCAGCGTAATACATGCAGTGTAATACATGCAGCTTCATTTGATGAAACCAAACATGCAGATTGGCGAGAAATGTCAATATTCCGTCTGGGTTATTGTTGAATAACAAAGTATCACTCATGTTTTTGCAGTGTTTGAGGCAGCAGCTAACGTGTCTCATCTTCCTCTGGTCCATAAACTGTGTCTGGACACATCCCAGAATGAAATGTTATTAATTTCATACGTTTAGTTTCTTTGGACACATTGGTGCAGACATGAATTATGGGAGTTCAGTCTGGGATGCCTGCCTATAGACATGCGTGATTTACTCCCCACGTGGACCTGGAGTTGACCTTGATTTATGACCCGCAGAAAGAATCTGAATCAGAATGCAATTCATTTGCACATGAAGAGAAACAAAACAAAGATCAAGGTCAAAATTGACATGCAACTGCACCGAGTCAAGTCCAGTTTATTGGTAAAAACCCTGATCCCCCTTTCGTTCTGGAGATTGTAGAGATGGAGAGAAGAATAGCAGAACACACATATGCTGGATATATACTGTGTGTATATATATATATATACTGTATGTATATATATATATATATAATACAAGGTGTCGCCACACTCTCATCCCTTAAATATTATTCATGAAGTCCCATTCATTTCTGTGTGGAGTGGGAAGCTGCATATGATAAGCCCCGCCCTGCTGAGATAAGCTTAGACTCTCTGAGAGAAGCTCTGCTTCATCTTTCAACTCTTATATATATGTATACTACAGCTCATAAATGATTCATGTTGTGTATCTTTTGCCTATTTTCTTTTGTCTCTTTTGCTTATTAGGGGTCCAGCCCCGATTATTGCTTTTGTTAATGAAAAACTGACGTCAGCGGTGTGTGAATCACATGGATCCACTGCACTCACAGACAAGATGAATAAAATGTGTATTCGAAGCAGTCCTGACATGTCGTCGTCCAAGTTTGATCCAGATTGGTCCATTATTGTGGAATAATTCAGTAAAAAACTGTATTTGTTATCATCGCCGCAGCGCGTGGGCATGCAAGATGGTGCGCACAGGTCACAACCGGTATTAACAACTGGATCCTCACCAAGATGGCGGCATGCGCAGATATGACTGACGTCAGACTTTCATGGATGTCATGGAACTGACAAACCCACAGACGATCTGAACAAGCTGTGTACTGGGGACAGTTCCAACATGGCATCGTTCGAGTTTCATCCAGAGGTTCAGTTTTGTGGAAAGAGTTTGAGAACGTTCGCAACCTCACCAAGACGGCGTATAGATCCCCGCGCGCCGGCACAAGTTGATGGAGTACACAGATCACGTGACAGCACTGCGGTCTACCAACCACGCCCTTACGAGTGAACTTCCACGGACTGTCGTCAGCCCCAGCAGGCGGTGTCGTCAGCTCCGTTGGGCCCTCTGACCGACTGGACTTTGAGCTGACTGGACTTTGCCCTCGTTTTTCATCTGATCGCAATTATCCATGAGTAGCAAAGTAAATAATGGGTGCACCCGTCCACCAGCGGATCCCGCTGCAGGCTCCGTGCAGCACACACACACGCACACACACACTCGTGCACGCACATGCAGGCACGCACACACACACACACACACACACACAGGTCGCAGAGGCAGGTTGTGCTTGTTTTTCACTCAATTAGGAAAAAGTAAATACATCGAAAATAATAAAAACCCACTGTCTGCAGCTCTATTTTTTATTGTTGTTTTGTAGATTTATAGGTGTGTGTATATATGTATATATATATATGATCAGAATTCCTGTTTGTCGCAACAGATATCTGTAAAACATTAAAATGTTTTCAACATTCACTGCCATATTGTCAGCGAAATGACGCTTGCATATACGCTTGCATATATTACACGCTCTCTACAGGCGAGTAGAAAAGCGCGGGCACAAAGATCCCACCAGAGAAGTGGGCGTCGTCGTCACGGCGCCCGCTGGCTGGCTGTGAAGGATGTGCTTCAGGGAGCTTTTAGGCGGCTGCGCTGCGCGTCTGGTGCCTCTGCACAGAAGCAGCGTGCATCACGGGAGGCTCTCACAGACACCCTGCCAGCGCCAAACCCTACACTTTCCTCTCCTTTTGCAGAACCGCCACCAATCCCTCTCTTTGGTGAACTATGTTGGCATGTTCGGCTCTATAAACGACTAATGACTCAGGGGTGAGACAATTAAACATAGAACCAAACAACATGTTCATGGAAAAACATAAACATGGGACGACAACATGTGCTGAAAAAATAAGTTAATTAAGTCCAGGTAACTGGAACAGCAATCGGGCGCGTGGCCTCTTCCTGTGAGACCGCCTGTGTGTGTGTGTGTGTGTGTGTGTGTGTGTGTGTGTGTGTGTGTGTGTGTGTGTGTGTGTGTGTGTGTGTGTGTGTGTGTGTGTGTGTGTGTGTGTGTATGTGTGTGTGTGTGTGTGTGTGTGTGTGTGTGTGTGTGTGTGTGTGTGTGTGTACAGGACCCGAGCTCCGCAGCCTTGTAGACACCCCGAGCCCCGAGCACCCCGCCCTGCGGCCCAAAAGTACCCCGGGGCCCACAGAGAAGCCGGAAGCCCGCGGCGCAACCCCCACACCCGGCCCCGAGGAGCATAACCAAGTCCCAGGGAGCAGGCGGAAGCCATGCAACGCATACAACCCACCTCCAACAGCCGCCCGGCGCACACAAACCCACACCCGCAACAGCAGGCGGCCCCCCGGGGTTTGAGTTTTGGCACTGGGGGAGATACGACCACGCCATAGCACGCCCACCTCCCTTACCCGGAAGCCCCCAACCGACAGCCCCCACGGGACATAGAAGGACACGCAAACCCAACCACCATGCCCATGGGGCGGGCGACCCCAGCGGCACGCCGACCCGACGACCACGGGGCCAAGACCCGAACCCGCAACCTGCAACCCCTGCACCCCCATCCCCCAACGCGAGTCCCAAACCCGCAACCAGGCCTCAAACCAGCACACGGACGCCAGCCGCAGGCACCCCCCAGGAGCTCTTGACTCTCACCTCCTCTCCGGCGCTCTACTTCAAGTGCATGTCGCTCCGGTTTCACTTCGTCTCCCTTTCATCACAATGAGCAGAAAGGCGTCGTGGAATGAAGGCTCCCAGAGGTTTGATGTGATTTACACGGGGAGACTGTGAACCCCCTCCGGTGGAAATGGAGTCATGTGTCGTTAGCTGATTATACTTATATTGCACAATATCTGGCAACTTGCGTGCATGGATACGCGCCGGAGGCTGCATTGAATGCAAATTGAATCCTGCACTCGCATGAGGAGGTTCTACTACTTCCATTCAGCTCCATGACAATCAGTTTCTTGGGCCGAGCACATTTTCACATCAGGAATTAGTCCCGGTCATCGTCGTGGTCATTGGTGCATTTTACTACAGACAGAGAATAGCATAGAAAAACAGTACTTATCGGGCTGAAAAAACAAACACAATGCATACAGGACAGACAATAATATGCTCTATGCATTGGATGAAGACCAAAACCAAAACAAACATCCAGACAAACAGAGGTAGGATGAGGAAGGTCCTTCCTGTGAGTGGGAAGCTGCAAATATATCCCTGTTAGGGTTAATCTGGTCTCCAGTATAATCATTACACTACTCTATATTGTAATATACTCTATATTGTAATATACTCTATATTGTAATATACTCTATATTGTAATATACTATTTTGTATTACCATTTAGAGTTCTGATAACCAGATTGATATAGATAAGAGAGAGCACCTTCTGCTACACTCTTGGTACTAGGTTTGACCAATTAGGCTTCTTCAGCTTGTCTCCATCAGGGAACTACCCCTTTAAGTGTTCAAGGGTAGAATGTTCTACGGCAGGTTCTACGCAGAACCCTCCACCACGTGGCCTCATTTACAAGTTAGTCCAGACTTTGACGGCGGTGTCCGGAGCGGCCTGGAGCTTGGAGCACGGTGGCATACGTCGAGGCTCGGGCCTTTTTTGTTTCAGCCAATGAGGGAAACATTGGAAAATAAAATAAATGAACTAAATACACGGAGGGTTTTGTTTGGAGGAGCGCAGCGTGCGCCGCTGCCTGCAGCACAGTCAAGAGAACGTGGACACACGCACAGAATGAAACACACACAATACTTAGGCTTCCCTCGTCTGCAGTTTGGTCACGGACAGTTGGTATAAATTCTTCTTTCTCCTAAAAGATTTGTGCTGGTCTCCGCAGCCAACAGAGCACTTATGATGATTAGCTCTTAGCTTCGATGTTACTAGTCGCGCTCCAGGCGTGGGTGGAGTAACAGGACTCAGATGGAGGGCGGATGTGGGGGCGTTGGAGGTGTTTGGCAGTTTGTTACCTGCTGTCTGTGTGCGCGCGTGACAGGTGATGTGTGTCCGTCTCGTCTCCCCATCAAGCCGCCGTCACTCACACGTCTCCTCTTATCTCACTGTGGAGGTTCAGCCGTCGGCGGCTTTACACAGCGGTTAGCGATTAGCCGTTAGCACGGTGGGGGATGGAAGGGAAACTAGGATCAGTTTTATCTTCTGTTGTCTTTCAGAGGCTGCGCGTCTTGTCGCTCGTCTGAATGATTCATCAAAACTACACAGGAATAGAACCCCCAGCCCTGGTGGTGTTAGTGCCTTCCTCTAGGGAACAGAGCTCAAAACCCTGGCGGCATTAGTGCCTTGCTTTAGGGAATAGAACCCCAAACCCGGCATGGTTTCCGCTCAGGTTCAGCGGTTTCCTCTGTTTTTGGAGGATTTGAAGGGGGATCATTTTCCATTTTCTGTGAAAGGTGTGGATCCTCCTGAGAGGAAGTCCCATGGTGCGCTCCGCCAGCTTATGTTTCATATTATACATATTTTATCCCTCGATGCAGAGTGTTATGGGAATGTGTAGTATATAATATCACACTGGCAGGGGGCAATGCCATTTACTTTTTATAAATACTAGGACGAGAGTCACTACTGCAGATACTCGAGGGAAACTCAGAGGGCATCAGCCTAGCTGCTGTGAAATTAGGGAAATCCACCTTCCAGGGTCTCATGCTAACTGTGTTAGCTTAATGCAAGGTCGCAGATGGGATCAGCTAGCCTAGCTCCTGGGTAATACATCTTCCAGCATCTCAAACGCTGATACCGTACATCTTGCATCTTTATAACGAGTTCAAATAAAGACAGAAAAGTGAGATCATAGTTTTGAATGCACCTACATTCAGAACTATGATGAAACGCAAATTTCCAGCCTCCATGAAGGTAATTCTTTAGAGTATATTCAATTGGAATATATGTGACCCACTGCTCATTTTAGGTACTTTTGTGGCCGTTTGACATTTTTTCACGACATTTGAAAGTGGAGAATCAGAGCTTCAAAAAAATGTGTCACTAGTGCTAACCAAGCAAATATTTTTAAAGCTATTGCTTGTTTATGACAAGGGTGCGGCAAACTGTGATTCTGATATAATCACCTTGAAAGTTTTCCCAACACTTGGCTTCATTCAGCCAGCTCCCAGAATGCAAATGAGTTGGAGGACCAACAGAGCCACATGGCTGCTTGTCACATGGCCACTTGACACCCTGCTGAATGGGAACATGACACCCTGCTGACACCCTGCTTTCTGTGTTTTGAGGGAATGTTGAACAGCGTCATCACCACACAACATCTTTTGTTTTTAAAATGGAGTTTATTTAACAGTAAGAATATACATGTTTTGTTACATACAAATTATTTAGGAGTTTAACAGTGCAGACAACACAACAAAATCAATAATATGAGTCTCTGTATATCAGCCTTGGTGTGTCATTTAATATATCAATGTGCGTATTCCAAATATCTTCAAACTTTTTGGAGTTATTATGTGGGCTAACCCCAACGCTACCCCAGCTGAGAGCCTGTTTGGGGCCTCTTTTCATTGTATTTTGGCGCCTGGCTGCATCTGCAGGTAAACTTGAGGATCTTGTCCATTGCTACTTGTTCATAATCTGCATCACCAACCTCACCAACTTCTTCCGTTGTAACAACGGGCGTGTCGTTGGCCTCCTCAGGTGGTTCTTGTAAATATTCCCTTTAATCGTCACAGTCAGGTTGAAATCCGCTGTTTGAAATGGTCTCCAAGTCCGGGATAACGTATCAGATTCAACGTCGCTGTCAGAGCACTGACTATCATCACGGAAAATGAAGTCCAGTACGCGCTGCTTACACTGACTTGGATCTATCACACTGGTCAGATTAAGGTCCACGATACGATTTAGATCTTCCTCCACACACTTCTCATGATCCATAACAACACAGAGATTAAAGTTTTCACAGATAACTGAAACTGAACAATCCTCGTCTTGTTTACGGAAGTGACGTCAGTGTGACTTCTTTGGTGGTATATGTTAGTATACGCCCCCTACACAGTGACGTCTGTGTGTGTGTGTGTGTAAAAGTAGTACGATGTAAAGGTTGAACTCTATCAAAATGGTTTCACATTGTGACTTCACATCACATGGAATATGGAGGAATGATCCTCACCTGGATGGTGCTTTGAAGGAAATTTTAGGTTTGATAGTTTTAAGTTTAATATTATTAAACCATGGATCATATTTAAATGTAACTGATTATTGACAAAATATGCTTGAGGAAGTCTTTTCCAATTGAAATGTCATCATTTTCGACCAGATTTTGATGTTTCGACTAGGACCTCTCTGGGGACTTGAAAGTATATAACATACGACTTCACCATTGCTGTTGTATGTTTCCGATGATAAAAGTAACTTAAAGTGAATATTTTACGTATGCTTTTTTGTCCTGGTGCGGGAATATGACGGCCGATTTTTTTATAAAACCAAGGTGGTATATAATATTATTATTATGTTTTGACAAAGAGTCTAGTAAGTAAGTGCGTTACTGAGCTTTCAGGGCCAAAATTGATTGACGGCAGCGGTACTTATCTCCAATCCCCGGCTGACAGAATAATAACAGTTTTTTATCCAAATGGTTTGTTTGATTTGAGAGATGAGTGAAAGAAAAGGCCAAAGGTAAATACTTGCTGTTATGTTTCCAATCAAAATGTCATTTTGCGATTCCCATCAAAGCTGACAAGTTGCCATTCACATAGAGAAGGAATTTGACCCCATAGATTAGTTCATTGCTGTTTAAATAATACAAAATAAAATATTAAATAATAATTAAGAATGATATGAATGAATAATATAATGTACATTATTATTATTATTATTATTATTATTATTATTATTATTATTATTATTATTATTATTATTATTATTATTAATAATATAAAAAATATATATATATAATGAATAATAATTGTAATAAAATATAATTTAAAATATATATTTTTATCTTATTTTTATCCTCCTTTTTATTTTTTAATGCTATAGTCTGTGCTTGAGTCCACCAAACCTCACCAGAAGAAATTCTTTGTACATGTAAAGGTACCTGTAAATAAAACCTGTTCTGATATTATTTTCAATTTATTAATATTAATTAATACTAAGAATTTAATTAAAATTAATAATTAATAGTTAATTAATAGTAAAAATAATTCATAGTTAAGAAATCTTCAAAAAGCAGATAAGTTGGTATTTACATGTTTTAGGTGGTAAAATCTTGACTGATTCGATGAAACCTATTATTTATTAGGGTTCTTGACTTCAAATCTACCCCTTAGCGGCTCACCCTGAAAATGATTTTCAGAGACATCCATTTTCAGTGGAAACAACGACTCATTTTTCCCTTTCCACATTGTCCAGTTCCTCCTCCAGGAATAAATATCTACTGTATATCTATCTATCTCTCGCTCTCTTTATATATATATATATATATATAAGGTCCAGTGCATGTTCTGTCCATGCCCTGTTCTTCACTTCTTTTCCTCCATCACTCACTCATCCTCCATGGTGTTTGAAGACGTACGACCTCCCCGTGGCGGTGGAGACCTCCGGGGTCTAAACGTCCACTCGCTGAGTTATGGACGACGGACGATGGAAGACAAACTCCGGGCGCCGGGTTTCCCAGCGGCGCCGCAGAGTGCTTTCAAACATGTTTATCTGGGGTCAGAGGTCAACGCTTGCTCTCCACCCAGCGTTCATTTTGACATGAAGAGAATCTGAGGACCACCGGAGTGAGTTTGTACTCAACAACAAGGAGCTTTGACAGGCGTTCAGGGAGGGTTTTGGCTGTCAGATATATATATATATATATATATATATATATATATATATATATATATATATATATATATATATATATACACCGTACTGACCCGAAGACAAACTAAAAAACAAAGTGGGGTCGTCTTATATTGGGAGTCGAGACTTTTAAATGTCAATATACATTATAAAGAATAATTAAACATATTACTTGTGTTTTGGAGCGTTTCAATTTGTTCCCACACACGTACAGTACCTCCAACTGTGCCGCCCTCGTCCTGTCCACCACCCGCTCTCCATTGCCGTCATCGCTCCCTGGGAACCCAAAGTGTTTCCCACGCGTCTGATTTAAAAGAAGCAGTCGGGACTTCCAGCTCCCGATGTCTGGAAATTCATGTTGCGATGTCTCAAATGATGAGTTATGACTAGAGTGGCTCCAGCACGTGTTGGGAGGGCGGCGCGGCTGCCACTGCTCTCCCCCAAGCGACTAAGTCAAGTTGCTTTATTGATGAACGGGGGCCAATCACCACCTCCATGTCTGCCCAGGAGCCAATCAGTTCTGTTAATTACGCCCGGTGCATTCTGGGTAATTGCACCATTTAGAAAGCGTTGCCCCCAGTTGGTGGTTGGAAGGCGTCAGCGTGTTTGTGGCCTGAATGGAGTTGACTGGAAACCAGGATGTACGGAGAGCGGAGCTGTGGTGTTACTGATGATAGTGCTGCCTTCCACACTTTTAGACGGTGTTTTTTTTGCGTTTCTTCAGGTGGAGCACCCAGCGCCTGTGAAACGTTTGCTCCTTCATTTCTTGTTATTTACTGTCTGTAGCACGAGCTGCTGAGCTCTGCAGTGTTGAGAAACGTGGCACTCGGCTGCGTCCTCTCCCTCTGCTACAGTCCAGTCCAACGGGGCAAACAATCAGCACTTCCAAACGTGAAATAGTATTTTAGAAAAACCTTCTAGCCTCTGACTTCCTGTTTCTAGTCTCTCACTTTATGTTTGTAGTCTCTTACTTCCTGTTTCTAGTCTTTTACTTCCTGTTTCTATTCTCTTCCCTTCTCTTTCTAGTCACTTATTTCTTGTTCCTGCTCTTTCACTTCCTACTTCTAGTCTCTCACTTCCAGGTTCTAGACTCTCACGCCCTGTTCATGGTCTCTTATGTCCTGTTTATAGTCTCACTTCCTGTTTCCTCTTTCTTTCTTCTTGTTTCTAATCTCTTACTTCCTGTTTCTACTTTTTTCTTCCTGTTTCTAATCTCTTACTTCCTGTTTCTACTTTCTTTCTTCCTCTTTCTACTTTCTTACTTCCTGTTTTTAATCTCTTACTTCCTGTTTCTACTTTCTTACTTCCTGTTTCTAATCTCTTACTTCCTGTTTCTAATCTCTTACTTCCTGTTTCTACTTTCTTTCTTCCCATTTTTAATGGCTCACATCTGTTTCATGGTGGAGTGCCACTTTCCACACTTCCTCATGGAAATGTTCCCCAGGTACCCTGCTACCGAGCTGCTCCTCCTCACTGTATCAGTACAAACGGTTGTCACCTGACGATCTCAAGCAACTTCCTTCCTGGTGGAAACTCTGGTGTCTCTCTTCCTCATGATGTTTGTGACACTCGTCGTGGCTTCTGTTGCAGGGGCAGAAGGAGCCGTCTTCAGCAGCTCAGTGGAGACGCCACATGTCAGAGCAGAACCTTTCAAAGAGCTACGGTGAGGCAACACACACACACACACACACACACACACACACACACACACACACACACACACAGACGCACGCACACACACAGACGCACGCACACACACACGCACACACACACACACACACAGACGCACGCACACACACACACACACACACACACACACACACACACACACACACACACACACAGACGCACGCACACACACACACACACACACACACACACACACAGACGCACGCACACACACACACACACACAGACGCACGCACACACAGACGCACGCACACACACACACACACACACACACACACACACACACACACACACACACACACACACACACAGACGCACGCGCACACACACGCACACACACACACACACACACACACACACACACACACAGACGCACGCACACACACACACGCAAACACACACACACACATACACACCTCCAGGACTACTCCCCTGACGGTTGTCAATCAGTTGTGTTTCTCTGTGTATAAGTGTGTGTTCCTTTCTGTATGCGTGTGTGTGTGTGTGTGTGTGTGTGTGTGTGTGTGTGTGTGTGTGTGTGTGTGTGTGTGTGTGTGTGTGTGTGTGTGTGTGTGTGTGCCATCTCCTCGGTGTAAACTGTCTTGTCTGTCCTGCTGTCAGATCTCATCCCAGTCTGTCAGAACAGAGGGAGGGTGGTGAGATGGAAAGAGACAGATGGAGGGAGGGAGAGAAGAGGGAGAGTAATGTAGGGGTGGAGTAATGGAGATGTAGAGGTGGAGGTAGAATAAGGTCAAGTGGAGCAAAGTAGATAGAGACAGAATAGAGGTAGAGTTAGATTAACGTAGAGGTGGAGTAATGTGGAGGTGGAGTAATGTGGAGGTGGAGGTAGAGGTAGAATAGAGGTGGAGCAATGTGGAGGTGGAGTGAGAGGAGAGTAGAGAAAAAGAGTCGACATTAAAACCCTTGTACTCTTATGTCATATATTATAATACTTATTATGTACAGCCCCCTGCTCTGATGTCGCTCTACAACCTTCACATCACGATCATCCCTCCACCTCTCCATCCCTCCACCTCCCCATCCCTCCATCCCTCCACCTCTCCATCCCTCCACCTCTCCATCCCTCCATCCCTCCACCTCTCCATCCCTCCACCTCTCCATCCCTCCATCCCTCCACCTCTCCATCCCTCCACCTCTCCATCCCTCCACCTCTCCATCCCCCATCCCTCCTTCCCTCCTTCCCTCCTTCCCTCTATCCCTCCACCCCTCCATCCCTCCATCTCTTCATCCCTCCATCCCTCCACCCCTCCACCCCTCAACCTCTACATCCCTCCACCCCTCCACCCCTCCATCCCTCCACCTCTCCATCCCTCCACCTCTCCATCCCTCCACCTCTCCAATTCTCCATCCCTCTATCCCTCTATTCCTCCTTCCCTCCATCCCTCCACCCCTCCACCCCTCCTTTCCTCCACCCCTCCATCCCTCCTTCCTCTTTCTCACCCTGGTTGCATTTTCACTCTTCTTCTTTTATTTTACAACGTGTCAGCTGACGTGCGTCTCGCTGTGTGTGCTGCTGTTGAGGCGTCCAACATAATCTGCTTTGATTTCCCCCCCGGTGCATCTGGGTGCAAGCACTAGCCAGAATGATAATACTACACACACACACACACACACACACACACACACACTGCTGTGCATGAAGGCCACATCCAGACCAGCAATGGTGACTCATAAATTCTATCTATCTATATATCTGTCTGTCTGTCTGTCTGTCTGTCATCTATCTATCTCTCTATCTATCTATCTATCTGTCTGTCTGTCTGTCTGTCTGTCTGTCTGTCTGTCATCTATCTATCTTGGTGACTGTGAAAATGCGAAGAGGTAGCAAGAGACATTGAGATGTAGAGAGGGAGACAGAGAGGTAGAGAGACAGACAGAGGCATGGAGACAGAGGGGTAGAGAGACAGACAGAGGCATGGAGACAGAGAGGTAGAGAGACAGACAGAGGCATGGAGACAGAAGGATAGAGGGACAGACGGAGGCATGGAGACAGAGGGGTAGAGAGACAGACAGAGGCATGGAGACAGAGGGGTAGAGAGACAGACAGAGGCATGGAGACAGAAGGATAGAGGGACAGACGGAGGCATGGAGACAGAGGGGTAGAGGGACAGACAGAGGCATGGAGACAGAGGGGTAGAGAGACAGACAGAGGCATGGAGACAGAGGCTGGGGCCACATTTAGTGATTTTTTCAGTGGTGAACGACAGTGAAGGGATCTCACAGCGAACATTTAACAAGTGTCATTTGCACATTTTCTGGGCGCATTCACAAAGTGATTGGTCGGCTTTTGTCGCCGCTAAACCGGCACAAATAACAGAAAAACCACAAGCGGTGAAATACACCGATAACTGCACTGCCACGCACAGCGTCTCGGTGCACCGCTGCTTTTCACACAGATTTGAACGACGTATTATTCATACATTTGGTGCAAAATTGGCCCCTTTCTATGCAAATGAGCCTCGTTGCAAATAGCGTCCGATACACAAACCCCGGTGCTAATAGCCACGCCCAGTTAGAGTGACGGTATTACTGTCTGCAGAGAGCTGGTGGTAACTGCAAAGGACCAAATGAAAAGACCAAAAAAGGGAGCGGAGCACCTTCGTCTGCAGAGAGCTGGTGCATCTGAAGCGTACCTATAAGGGGTGTCACTCTAAGACTTTCCAGTGATCTGAAAATAATATTTTGACATTATTATTATTATTATTATTATTATTATTATTATTATTATAAATATTATAAATATTATTATTGTTATTGTTATTGTTATTGTTATTATTATTGTTGTTATTATTATTATTTTTATTATTATTTTTATTATTTTTATTTGTATTATTGTTATTATTATTATTATTATTGTTGTTGTTATTATTATTATTATTATTATTATTATTATTATTATTATTGCTGTCACATCATCTGGAAGTAGCGGAAAGAGCAGCAGTCCGTGGTGGTTTTCAAAACACTCCAAAAGCAACTTGTTGAAACTTTGAATAATTCTTTGTACGAATAAGACGTTACGGACGTGGATAAAAATGTTTGTATAATTCAGATTAAACTCAAAAGACATTGAAAAAACAACAAAAAGTTATCGGGAATAGTGTTAAAGTGGTCGGAAATGGCATTGAGCCACAGATGGCATCGAACCTCATAGCACCATGGACAGATCCGCGGGGAGCAGACTTTCTCGTGCAGCGACACAAACTTTGTGGGAGAGAAAAATACAGAAAATGAACCGTCGTCATTTCTACAACATAAATAACGGCGGCCGCCGTCCATCCTCTGTTCACCTGCCCCACACTGTTTTCTTCTCAAGACGGAGAACAGACAAGCAGAGTTTGGGGGTCCTCCGGCACCCGCCGGCCGTGTCTCCCCGCGAGACGTCCTGGTAAAAATCAAATATGTTCCTTTGAACGGAGCCGGTCGTTTTGAACCGTACACTGAGTCCTCCACTCACACGCGTCAACCACAGAGAGGACTCTGCAGCTCCACTTCCCCCGGACGACCCCCCGCCTCGAGGCGCTGCCAAATTGGCCTTGAAAATCGTGTAACGTGGCCCGAGCTTTAGGCGGAGGGAGAGAGAGATGGAGAGAGAGGAATAGAGATGGACAGAATGTGAAAATGAAGGAGACGGATGAAAGCAGCCATCTGTCGCACCTCCATTCATCTGTTGGCGAAATATATTGAAACTAGACTTTGAGACAGAAATCTTGTTCGCAGCAATTTGCATTTAATGAGCGCAGTGGACGGATGAATGGATGGGTGGAGGGATAGATGGATGGATGATGGATGGAGAGATGGGCGGTTGGAGGGATGGATGAAGGATGGATGGATGAAGCCACAGGAACCTGGTTATGATAGCAATACGCTGGGGCTTAAAGGGAAACTCCACCCTTGTCCCCCCTTCTGTTACCCTCCACCTTACCCCATACACAGGACAATGTTCTAGGAGACAGCACAGGAGCTAGGAGACAGCACAGGAGCTAGGAGACAGACTCACTGGGGTTTAAAGGGACATTCCGCTGTGGGTCCCTCCCCTGTTTGGAGTTAGGGGACTCAATCTAGGAGGTAGGAGACAGTCTAGGAACGAGGAGACAGTCTTTGAGAGAGTCCAGGAGCTAGGAGACACTCTACAGGGCAGTCTACAGGACAGTCCAGGAGCCAGGAGACAATCTAGGAGCTAGGGGCTTATTTTTACGCCTAATGTACAAGCAGCTTCGCAGCGACCACAACTCAAATATCTCTTTTGTCCTCCTGTCCCTTTGTCCTTCTATCCTTCTATCCCTCGTTCCCTGTTACGTCCTCCTGTCCCTCTGTCCCTCTTTCCCTAGTTCTTCTGTCCTTCCATCCTCCTGCCCTCCTGACCCTCTGTCGCTCTGTCTTCCAGGCTGGAGTCCCCCACCCGCTCTCTGCTGATGGAGGCTCCAAAAGGCGTCCAGATCCTGGCGGAGGCTGGAGACATCCACGCCACCTGCAGGAACGAACTGCGCCTGGAGTCCAAGGACGGAGAGGTAGCGGACGCCATGTTTACCCCCAGACATACCACAACAGAAGTATCAAACTTTAACTAAAAAGTAACTAATCAGCAACTAAATTGCAAACAAATATCTAACTGGTTACTCGATAAAAATGAAATATTTACTAGTAACTAACTAAAATATACATATAATATATATATATATATATATATATATATATATATATATATATATATATATATATATATATATATATATATATATATATAGCTGCAGGCAGCCATAGGCATAGGCAGTCCTGGGTAGCCGGCCCACTGTGCGTAGGGTTGGGACACAATTCAAGTGGCAGTCTGGGGGCCCTTTATGCACCAATCTGCGCTTTTTATGCATCAATTTCAAAGTCCTTTCTGCTGCTCTCAACATCAATTAAAAGGAAAAAAAAGGTGTATTTGGAAGATGCAAGAACCCATTGATAAACTGGCAAATGACCTGTTCGACCACAGGGACCTCTATGGTGGATGACTGAACAATACATATCAATTCCGACAGTGTGATGTTATTGGGTTTTCATTTTGTATAACTTACTCTAGTGCGTGTCATTTGTCCTCAGAAGCGTTAAACAAATTTTATTGAGATTGTCTGTGGGTTTGTCGATTCCGCGACATCCATGAGGTTCTGACGTCAGTTACATCTGCACATGCCGCCATCTTGGTGAGGTCCCGATCGTTTACCAATCACTAGACTGCAGCGCTAATGCTAAAGCACGCGCACGTTGCAGCGTTGATAAAAAAATACAGTTTTTTACAAAATTATTCCACAATAATTAACTGATCTGGATCAAACTTGGACGACGGCATCGTCGGGACCACAGCAAATACACGTTATTCAACTTGTCTGTGAGTGCAGCGGATCCATGACATGATCCGCACATCACTGACGTTGTTTTTCATTCAGGGCTGCACCACTAAATATGAACTAACTACATACTAAGTAGTATCTAACTCGTATCTAAATACAAACAAAATATTAAAAACCAGAGAGTACTATTTAGTACTATATTCATTCTTTCCTCTGTCCTCCCTCCATCTGTACCTTCCTCTGTCTTCCTCGCTTCTCTCTTCTTCCTTCCTTCCTTCCTTCCTTCCTCCCTCCCTCCCTCCCTCCTTCCCTCCTTCCTTCCTCCCTCCCCCCCTCCTTTCTTCCATCCTTCATCCCTCCTCCAACCCCCTCCCTCCCGTCCTCTCCTCCCTCCTCCTCCCTCCATCTTCCTGCTTCGCCTGCTAACGAAGCATTTTCCTTCAAATTGATCTGAGTTTCCTGAGCTGATAAAAGGATTTACCTTCTTAGCGCCCAACGCTCGGCGGAGAAGAGAGGGATTAGAAGGCAAAAGTATTTCAAACTCCCCTCCACCCCCATCCCTCCACCCCCATCCCGAAGCAGACTTCAACACTAAGTGGAGACGTGGAACAATATGAGATGGATGAAGTGCAGAGTGTGGGAACTTGAGACGTCCAAGGTGACCTTGGATTTGGCCCAAACTCAAAACTATAGAAATTACAAGGAGAGAATGAGGACGTTTGAAAACTCCGACCTGGACAGAGCGGGAGGGGCAAGGAGACAGAATAGGATCTAGAAGACAGACTAGGAGCTAGGAGACAGACAAGGATCTAGGAGACAGACTAGGAGCTAGGAGACAGACAAGGATCTAGGAGACAGACTAGGGTTTAGAAGACAGACTAGGGGCTAGGAGACAAACCAGAAGTGAGGGGACAGACTATGAGCTAGGAGACACACAAGGCGCTGGGAGACGGTCTAGCACCTAGGAGACAGACCATGAGCTAGGAGACAGGCTAGGAGCTAGCAGACAGACTAGGACCTAGGAGACAGAGTAGAAGTGAAGAGACAGATTCAGGGCTAGGAGACAGTTTATGTGCTAGGAGACGGACTGTATCTGTCTTCATTTCTCTGAAACTCTCTCTGTCCCTCCCTCCAGATCTCCCTGGACGCCCGAAGGATCCGTCTCCTGGGTCTGTTGGACGGACGGGCGTCTTCCTCCTCCTCTTCATCCTCTTCCTCCGGAAGCAGACAGACAGTGTACGAGGTCTGCGTCTGTCCCAACGGTCGCCTCTTCCTGTCCCAGGCCGGGACGGGGTCTACCTGCCAGATCAACCACAGCGTCTGCCTCTAGAAAAACTATGTGTATATATATATAAAGTATACATATATATACAGTATACATGTATATACATATATATGTATATACATGTATATACATATATATATATATATACAGTAAATATGTCTATGTATATACATATATATTTATATATATATATGTATATATGTATATATATATATATATATATATATATATATATATATACATATTTAAAAAAAAAATATATATATATATATATAACATACAAAACACTAAAGAAACAGCCATTACACACTGAGATACAAATAAACACAGACATGCACAAAAGGTGCACATAGAACAACATGGCCACACATACAAACACACAACTTTACACGCCATGGAGACACACACACACACACACACACACACACACACACACACACACACACAGCAGGACACCAGGGGCTGATGAGCTGCTCCTGGTACAAGTGAAGAATCCCCGTCCCCGCAGAATCCCTCCGTCCCTGGACGTCCTGATCCTGGACCAGGACAAAGCTGCTGCCTCAGCTCCAGTACAGCACCAACTTCCACGACCACCAAGTGGGAGGAACAGGACTTTGGCTCCGAGCCGGGACCCTCGGCGACCCTCTGGCCAATCACAGGGGACGTAGCTGACCGCTGCATTCTGGGAATTTGTACCAAGGTGGTCCGGAAATCGTGGAAAATGTACTGGAAATATTCAAATCCCTTCCTGATGGAAAGTGAAGTTTCCTCCAGATGAAGCAGCGTTCAGAGATGGGGGCAGTAGCGGTGGGATCTTTGGGGTGTTTGGAATGTTTGGGATTTTTGGAATGTTTGGAGTGTTTGGGGTGTTTGGGGTGTTTGGGGTGTTTGGTGTGTTTGGGGTGTTTGGGGTGTTTGGTGTGTTTGGTGTGTTTGGGGTGTTTGGTGTGTTTGGTGTGTTTGGGGTGTTTGGGGTGTTTGGTGTGTTTGGTGTGTTTGGGGTGTTTGGTGTGTTTGGTGTGTTTGGGGTGTTTGGTGTGTTTGGTGTGTTTGGGGTGTTTGGGGTGTTTGGGGTGTTTGGTGTGTTTGGGGTGTTTGGGGTGTTTGGTGTGTTTGGTGTGTTTGGGGTGTTTGTAATGATTGGGGTGTTTGGGGTGTTTAGAATGTTTGAACTGGACGCTGTTGATGGCCGGGACATTCAGACATTGGGACGTTTTAGACATTTCTAACGTTTGAAACGTCCGGGACGTTTTGGACTTGGACGTTCGGGGCATTTAGGACGCTTGGGACATTCACGATGTCCAGGACGTTCAGGGCGTTTTGGACGCTTGGGATGCAGCTCCAGGGATTTTTCTAAGAGAGACGTTCGCGAGCGACGATTTTCCGTTCCCCTCGGCCCCCCAGACGGCGTCAACCATGCCGGGCGGCCATGTTGAGCGGCCATGTTGGTGAGCCATGTCCCATAACCCCCTCCGCCTCCACGGCTTGGTTTCATCCTGCTACTGCTTCTTTTTCAAAATTCTTCTGCTTCTTGTCACTTTTCCGCTTTCTTCATATTCTTCTGAAATAAACGACCGTTTATTTGCTCGTGCTAACGCGTTGCTAATGAGCAGTATGATGAGCCTTAACGACAAAATTATTGTTTTAATTTCCTTTTTTTTTCTCAATTCTATTTGTTTTTCCTTTTCATTATAATTTCATAAATGATTTGAAAAAGAAAAAACCTTGACAATTTCATCGTTTTTAAGGCAACAATCTCCGCTCACGATAAACCGCTAGCTCCTGAATCAGATGAATCCAAATGCATCATGGGATTCCTTTCGATGTCCTCTGTGTCGTCAGCGCTTATGATGTCACTCAATGTCAAAGCAGTTTGCTTTCATCACACATGTTGTTTTTTTGTTGCGCCTTCATTTTATGGAAACTTTGTGCTCAAGTCGAAAGTCCTGAAGTGGAATGCAGCGTTCAAGTCCAACTCTGAATCCGTAAAAAAAAAACTTTTTACCGTTCTCACCTTCACTTTTGTTTTTGTTTTTTTTTGTGTTTTTTTCGGCCTTTCCAACAGTTTTTGGTTGTAAATTTCGTCGCCATATTGTGTCGTTGGAAATAAATCCGTCTCCACATTGTGAGTTGATACACATTGATTCGAAAAAGTCCAAATTTAATTAAAAACCCCAAAACTCCAATGAAACGCTTCCAATGCAACTTTGCTCTTCTATTTTTATATAAAATTGGCAAAATATTCCCTCAAATACTCGTTACGATAAGATGGTTTCTGCAGTTTTCACAAATCAAGTCTTTTTAGCGGATAATTACTGTAAATATTGTTACAAAAAAAATATTATTATTAGTAGTAGTATTAATTCTTACACTTCAGTGTTTCAAAACAAATAAAAGAAAAGAACGATTTTAAAAAAGCAAGAGCAATTTTTATAACCGAGCACTTTGCGTTTTACACAAAAATAAAGAAATATAAGATATATAACACGTGGTTAACCAAAATGGCGTCACGCACCGATGAAGACGAGGCAAAAAGCTCCGCGTGCGCTCCGAAATGTCTTCCCCCTTCCCCCCTCCCTCCGCTCCACCGCTCCGTCTCTGAGTTTCCACTCGGCCTGAAACCCTCTTAGAGCTGGAGCAGCGTGAAGGATGAAAAGGCTCCGGAAAAAAAAAAAAAGATAAAAAGAGGAATAAAGACGCCTCGAAGGGCCGCTTCCAGGCCGGGGAAGAAATGTCTTCCCATTGATTTCCATCGACGCCTTCCCTTTGATGAGGAGGAGGAGGAGGAGACGGGAGAGCCAGAATCCACCTGCTGCCGCTTCATCTTCATCCTCCTCATCCTCCTCCTCCTCCACCCGTTCCCTTTCAGACGCCGGCGGAGTGGATCATTTCCACGGCAAAAAGGGACAGAAAACCATCCGGCACTTCACCAGCCGTCGCAGGCGTCCCTAGCGGCCGCCACACCGGACCCCCCGGCGGCGGGTCCGAGGGCGGGGGCTCCCCGGCGCCCGCCCGGCGGCCGAGGTGGTGCGCGATGGCGTTTTTTTAAAAAAACCCGAAACCAGCACCTTTCTTTCAGAAGCGCAGCACTGAGGGGAGAGAGGCGTACGTTCCTCCTCCGTCCGTCCTGCCTCCTCCCTCCTTCCCTTCCGGTGGACAGCGGCGTTCTGCCTCAACGACAGGTTGAGGGCGGCGCTGTCTCCGGAGCGGCGACGGGGCGGCCGGACCGTCGGCGCCGAGCTCGGCCGCGGACGGGGGGGTTTGATCCGGGGCTCTGAGGACGCCCGGAGGCCCGGGGAGCAGCGGAGGGACGGGTATGAAAACCCTTTCAGAGTTTTTTAAATCTTCTAACGGGGCTTGAAAAACCGTCCGGATGAAGGAGGTCTGGCGCCGGCGGAACGTGAGTGGTCTGGAAATAGAAGCCGTCCAAAAATATCTCCACTCAACGCGGAAGAAAGGATGAAAGATTTGGCGTCTGGTGAAGATGGCCGCCGCCGCCGCCGCTGTTATTTTTGTTTTCAACTTTCCTTCTCGTGTCGCCCGCTTGAACCCGGGCGCGAGGCCTCAAGGTCGGGAGGAGGAGGAGGCATAGGTGGAGGCAGAGGAAGAGGAGGAGGTGGAGGAGGAGGTGGAGGAGGTGGAGGAGGTGGAGGCAACTTTGCAATGTTTCTACGAGTCAGTTCTCCAGCGGAATAAGAACGACTCCTCCCCCTCAGCTTAGCGGAGCGTCCAGGTTGTGCAGAGGAGGTCTGGACGTCAGCGTGGGTTTGGGTGTGGGTTTGGGTGTGGGTTTGGGTTTGCAGAGTGATGTCGAAACGTGTGAAGCATCCTCCATGTTGTTCCGTCTCCCAGGGAGGGGAAAGAAAAACCTCCCATGAACCTAAATCTGCTCTTGACCCCTTCCCTCCCTCCTCACCCTCCCCCTCCCTCACCCTCCCCCTCCCTCCCCTTCCCTTTCCTTCCCAAGTGTTATATTTCTCGGTGCGGCTGCTGGAGGTTCCCACGTTGCCGTGCTCTCGTCTCCTGGTTCGATGCCGCTGCACTTCCCTCATTTGCGTCCGTGTCCTGGCAGGTTTCTCTCGCCGCTGTGTGAGCAGGCCTTTGGTAGAAATTGGGCCGCGTGCCATTTTCCCGCGGTTGGAAGGCGGAAGGGTGAGTTTGTGGAGCTTGACGGGGTGCAGCCCCCCGTGAGACGACAGTGACGGTTCGATGCCGCAGTGTTTTCCCTGCTCGTGGCCGTTTCTTCGTTCCTCACCGGCGTTCGCAGACGTTTGCGTTTGGATTCAAGTCGTCTGGCGCCGGATCCAGTGGCTGGATGCTGCCGTACTTCTACTGCAATGCTCGGACGGAAATCTGCGAGTTGGGGATCATTCAAAGAAAATAACTGACGTGTAATTACATTTTTTTCTCCCTCCACTTCAGACGTCTGACGTTGACGCTTTGAGTCGGAAAAAAAAAAAAAGGGAGAAAATAAATTCTCTTTCACGTCAGAATTTTTAATCTGGATCCGGGCGTCGGATGTTGTTGTTGAGGAGACTCTGATGCTGAAACCATATTTTAAGCCTTTTTTCAGAGTGATATCTAATCGTACTCAGTATCATTATGGCATCGTATCCGTTATAAATGTAATAATTGTAATGATTACGATTGGAATAACTGACGGCTGATTGACGCTGACAGCGTCTCTATGGGGGCTTCGGTTTGCCGCCGCTGCGCTTTTATTTTGCTCAGGAAGTGACATCACACACACCAAAAAAGACAGATATGTTCGACAAATTGAACTGATTCATTGATTTGGTTTGATTTGATTTGATTTGGTTTGATTTGATTTGATTTGATTTGATTTTGATTTGGTTTGATTTGGTTTGATTTGGTTTGATGGCTGAACGTGGAGTCTGACTTGAGTGTTTTGTTTCCATCTGCTCCTTCACTTTGATGAAACTGGTTTTGTTTGTTACGCCGCCGCTTGTTGTTCCGTGCGGCAGGAAAACAATCTGTCACCATTTAATCCTTGTTTATCATTTTATTTTCTGCTTGTTCTGCAAAGCGTTTGAACACGAAACGATGAAGATTTGTACTTTTTGTGAGTGAGAGCTGTTTCCTGGTGCTTGAGTTTATTTTGCGCATTGTTTGAATTTCATATTATTTACGATTTATTCTGGTTGCGACTGAACCTGCTCGGAGTCACGTTTAAGAACATATTTAAGCTTTTCAATTGAATGATCTTCCCTCGGAAATTATAATAATGATTCTGATTGAAAATAATGATAATTTTTCATGCATGTTTAGCCTTGGTTAGCCATTTAAATTTTTTTTTATTGCAACAATCGTATGATTAAAATATGTGAAACACTTTCTTTTAAGATGTTTACACATATATCAAAGTGAAAATTCAACATTATTTCGATTTTATTTTTAGTTTTTATTTTGTTCCTGTCTTTTATTTCACCCATAAAACATGCATTTTTCAGAGTCAAAATCAGTGAAATGAAAAGGAAAAAGGAAACAACGAGACAATTTAAACAATTAATAAAAAGAATAAATTTATATAAATATTAAATAAAAATAGTTCTGTGAAAAGTAAATAACAATAAACATTTCAGGATACTCAGGACCATATCCTGATATGGTCCTGAGTATTTCAAAGGTGCTTATGAATTAGTTGTATTTTTTTATTTTATTAATATTATTATCATATTTATTATTAGTAGTAGTTCTCCAAGCAGGTTCAAACACGCAGATCAATTTTGTCTGGATGTAGAAATTAATATTTCTTTGTCGATTTTGTCCGAAAAAATCAAGAAACTGTCTGGATCGATATCGTCCCTGATTCTCTCACTGAAACGTTAATATTTAAAACTTTTATTTTTTCCTAATTCTCTCTGTGGTGTCGTCCATCGTGCTGCAAATGATGTAAATAACCACGTTTCATACCAGGGATTGTTTTGTATGGTTCTCACAGGAAAACGCCGCGGATCCTGCCTTTTTGTCCCTGAACAGCCACCGTAGGAAAAAACGCACTTTGCTTGTTTTCTTGTGACTTCATTTCGGGTTTTCAGTTGTTCACGGTTTTTAACTCTTGGTTTGATTCACGTGTCAAACAGGATCCTCACACATTCTATGCAAAACCAAGGAAATATGAAGCATTGGAATAAAAATCCAATATGTCCGTCAACTATTTGGATTTATTCTACTTTCTGTAAACACTTTGTATTTATGAATTGAGTTGCAATCGAAACTGTATCAATAAAATTATTTTGAAAAAGAATTGCCGCCTACAGGAGCAATACATTAATAACATGAATTATTACATCATTAACCTGTTTTAATATTATAATAATAATTATATATATATAATTCGTTATAATATAATATATTATAATTATAATTATTATTATATTATTTTGTAGGATGCCTCGGATGAGGAAAAAGGACCAAAACTTGCCTGTGTATATGTTTGTTTCTTGCCTCTGCGCTGGCGTTTTGATATATTTGATTGATTACGGTTGCCAGTCTCGTATTCAGCGTTTTCTCTCCCCGGAAGGACGTTGCCAACTTGTTTGTAGAAAAGTCGGCAGAACAACACAATCAGGCGCGGATCTCATCTGGAACTGGAATTTCAACCGCTCCAGCCAGGAATTCATTGTCGGTAACGAGCAACAACAATAAAAGCAGGGCCTGAAATAAGGCTTGCCCAGATTTGGCCCCTTGTCACGCATCTCTCGCCGTCTTGTTGCCCCCGTTGTCAACTACCTCGGACTGTGTTGGATCATTCGGTCTTGGCAAACAACAGCTGATCGGTCGCCAAAGTTGGCACCATGCATGCACCATTCTGGCAACCGCTAAAAGTTAGTGTTTGGTCTCTGTGACTCTGTGGGGGAATTATTCTTAATGTTTCTTCATTTTTCAGTCAGTAATCGAACCGATTAGTGATCCAGACGTTTTGGAAAATATTCACCCCTCACGTCGGCAAAGCAACATGTGATTTGTATTCCTGTTTTCACCTCCTACGGAGACGTGTGGCGACCCTGAGGAAGGGCTGGACCGGAGCTGGACCGGAGCTGTACCGGAGCTAGAGCTCCTCTGGGACCTGGACAAACGTCCTCAAAGACCCCGGAGCGTCAAAGCTTTATCTGAAATCCATGATTCGGACCGGAGCTTCTCCTGGCGGCCCCAGATGAAGGTCTGGACCTGGACCTAAGCCGAACCTCCCCTGGGACCCGGAGGAACGTCCTGGAAGACTCCCTTTCCCTGGAGACCCGGGAGCGTCAAAGCCTTGAACGGGAACGATGATGAGAACACATGCAACGATTTATTTTACCGACTGAGTCTGAAAACCAAGAATGGAGCTTCTTCTGACGGCCCCAGGTGAAGGTCTGGACTCGGACTGGACCTGGAGCTCCTCTGCCAGCTGGAGGAACAACCTGGGCGATCCCCTTCCCCAAAAGGCACCGGAGCATTGGGCAAATACATTGACACACGTTTCACACATTTCGCAGACTGATTCTGAAAACCAGGACTGGAGCTTATTCTGGAAAAGTCCTGGAAGAACGTCCTGGAGGTTCCTCTGTGGGGGTCCCACTGTGCAGGGGCCTTTCCAGGGCTTCGAGTTGATAGAATTCATCAGGGCTCCATTATCTGGATCCTTCCTCCTCCTCCTTGAGGGGTCGTTTGCAGATATCTGGGACGCCAAACAATCAATACCGGTGTAGAACCGCTTGTTTAGGTGGATGACATTTAGCTTCTCCACTGCGCCGCCTCGCAACACCTCCAGGGGCCGATCGATCCGGGGGGCGAGATTAACATGGTTAGGGTTATTAGCATAGGGATCATCCAGTCCGGTGTTCTGGGAGGGAGTTCAAACTAAAGCTCAAAATGTTAATCAGGTTTTCACTGAGAGGAGGACAAGGCCATGTTGGTGCTTCTGGTTCCTTGTTTGAAACGCTGCCATTTTGAAAAGTGCACTGGTTCAAAATGTTATTCACTTAAAGGACAGGATCACTCTATGCATCTAGACAGACAGACAGACAGACAGACAGACAGACAGACAGACAGACAGTCAGACAGACAGACAGACAGAGAGAGAGACAGACAGACAGACAGACGGACGGACAGCTAGATAGACAGACAGATAGATAGATAGATAGATAGATAGATAGATAGATAGATAGATAGATAGATAGATAGATAGATTGATAGAGATAGATAGACAGGCAGATAGACAGACAGACAGATAGAGAGATAGATAGAAAGATAGACAGATCAAGAGAAAAGCAGCTCAATAAAGAAATGGCAAAAATGTATTTATATATTTATATATACAAGAATTTGCGAATCACTAAATAAATGTAACAAACTGTAATTATGTTTTATCTTAATTGATTGGTTGATTAATGCGTTGATTACTTACTGAACTGAGTAATGTGTCATCACCATTAGGCAGTTAAAAGGCATTTTCCGTGATGTCACGAGCGTCTTCACTTCCTGCTTTGGTTGTTTCCTGTGTGATGGGCTCCTACTGTTCCCCGCTGGCCTTCCCTCCCCCCTGCACCCAGTCCGTGGGGCCTCGTCTCCTCCCGGTCCGACGGTTTGCTACGCTGTCCACGCCGGGACTCCTCCTGTTCAAGTGCAACTGTTCGACCGTTCTCAACCGTTTTCCTTTCTCACAGTTCTCGTCTCCGGGCCCGTGTTTCCACCAGTTGTTACGTTCTCTTTGCTTACGAGTGTAAAAGGCGTGCGCTCTTTGGGGCTGAGAAGGTCCCTGATAAACATCCACTCTGTACAATTTATCTGTTTCATGAGGCCTGACCGCCGCCTGACCACCGGTCGCGTGACTGTAATAGGTCTAAATGCTAATGACCGCGGCGCCACAATGGAAGCCGTTGGAAACAGTCGTACGTCAAACTGCCGAGAGGCGTAAACAAACCGCCCGTCCGTCGAAGCCGAACCCTTGTCCATTAATTTCCCCCAGAGAGGGGGAGAGCGCGAGGGACCCCTGGTCCCTCGGCTGAGTCTGCGTGGAGATAATCACGCCATTAAAGCTCCACCTGCCGCCCGCAAAGGACACAGAGCGAAGAGCGGGTCAACGAGGCGGACGGATTAAAAGGGAATTCCAGCCACTTCCGACTCAACACGATGCAGAAGCCGAGCAGCGGGAAAAAGAAGGGTGGGGTTGAACAGGAAGAATTCTCTCCTCCTCCACCCCGCCAATCTTGGGGCCCAAGGCTTAAATAGACTTCTGCGTTGAGAAAGCATCGTCCATGCTTGCATGGTCGTCAGTACCCAGGCTGTGGCCGTGACGGTGCAGGCGGTTCTGGTTCTGTGTCGTTGTTTCTGTAGCTAGACTAGCGAAGCGCGAGATGCCGGTGTTGAGTCAGTGTCGGGAATATTCAGTCGTGTCCAAACGATCTGTGATATTCCTTGCCCAAAATTCAGAGACATCTGATGATCTTTATATAACTTGATAATGAGGTGTCAGACTAATGAACGTACCTATTCGACAACTTTCTCGATCTTGAATCGCAAGCTGGAAAGAATATATTATGAAATGCAAAGTGATCCGAGTGGACTTATCACAGTTCTTGCCGTCCCGCATCACCCTACATGCAGTAACTGGAAAGGTGCACATCAACTACAGCGATGGCTTCTGCAGGCTTTACTCTGTAGAGACCTTCTGCTGGTACCACAGAGACCTTCCTGGTACTGCAGGGACCCTTCTGGTACCATTTAGACCTTGGATGGTACCACAGGGACCTCTGTTGATACCAACCTTTGTCAAGACCTTCTGCAGGTACGTCAGAGACATGCTGGTACCATAGAGACCTTCCTGGTACTGCAGAGACCCTTCTGCAGGTACCACATAGACCAGGGGTCTCAAACTTAACTTACCTGGGGGCCGCTGGAGGTAGAGTCTGGGTGAGGCTGGGCCGCATCAAGTATTCCACAAAAAAAGGGTTTCAAGTATTCCAAAAAAAAGGTACAACTGATCCAATTCTCAATCTTTATTAATAACAGTTCAGAACGTGAAGGGTTCCTCAGAACTCAAGCTTCTCTTACCTCCTCCTTGCTGCAGACACCTGGCAGCGCTTCCTCTCACACGGCTGAGCCACGTGAGGCTCGAGGGAGGAAGCAGTTGAGACGCTCAGCACGGCTTGAAGATGCTCATCAGTAAGTTTGGACCTGTACTTTGACTTTTTCAAGTTCATGGTGGAGAAGAGCTTTTCACACAGACACGTCCATTTCACTCCACCCGGCTTCATTCTTAACGTCAAGTGCATTGTCTCATGTTTTATATCTTTTCATTTCTTGCTCTTTTTGATTAAATCGTTCTTGGTAAATTAGTTCTCTTTTGCGATCGCACACATCTGTCCTTTTTCCTATTCTTTATTTCTCTTGTAATACTAATCTATAACTTCTTCTTTGTAATATTCAGCTTCTAACCACCATTTGGCTTTTGTTCTTGCCGCCCATCTCATGCTGTTTGCTGTCCATGTCATTGTTTTCCCTTTCCTACTGCAACACTCTGCTGTCTTTGTGAGGTCACTGATGACTCTTGTTGAGTCACTTCCTGAGTCCTCTGCACCTTGCACTGGGCGACAGGATGTGTTTTCCTTCCACTTGGTGTCACTCTGGAATCCCGTATCAACCAAGCGACTAACGTTGCTAATTGTCGTTGGCTAACTGGTCAACAAACACCAGCAGAAGCTGTCACGAGCCTGAGCTACCGTGGCCCATAAGTGAGCCAGGGCAACGACTCGGCAGAAAGGTGCGCGTGAGAAAAACCCGCGGGCCGCACTAACACTAAACTTTGATGTCAAGTAGGGGGCCACAAAATATCGTTGAGGCCCGTGGGCCGCGAGTTTGAGACCCATGACATAGATTTTCTGGTACTATAGAGACCTTTGATGGTTCCATAGAGACTTTCCTGTTACCTAAGAATGTGTGGTACAGTTGAGACCTTTGCTGGTTCCATAGAGACTATATGGCTCTGTAGAGAGCTTCCACAGCCCCATATACACTAGACCTTTGCTGATATCGTGGAGACCTTCTGGTACCTTAGAGATCTTCGAAGGCACCACAGAGGTCGTGGCTGGTG
>NC_137200.1:28439300-28441800 GCF_960531495.2 Zeus faber | reverse complement strand
GAATTTGATCCTCGATTCCGAGTTTGCTTTATTGGCGTCGTAAAGCAGCGTCTTGTTTTCCCAGCTTAAACCCGGGTTTTATCCTTCTCTGAAGGACGGTTCGGCGAGCGGCACCAAAGTCCTCATCGATCACGACGCCGGCAATCCACATAAAGCTGCATCGCCTCGTATCACCACACTGAGTAAAACTAGAAATAAAACTCTCAACCCAAAACAAAGGCTCAGATGGAACAGCACGGCAACCAACACCACAAGTTTCACATCAATTCTCTCTGTTCTCCATCAGTCAGTAGAAGTGGAACCAAACATATTAGTTATCAGAAGGTGGGAGGGGTTATTGGAAGGTGGGAGGCGTTATCTTAAGGTGGGAGGGGTTATCAGAAGGTGGGAGGGGTCTGGGGGGGATTTATCTGAGGGTTGGAGGAGCCCTTGCTTTGCAGAATTAAAGAGGACCTGTTACGTTGTATTTCAAGCGGTTGATGTAGGTCTCTGTGGTCCCCAGAGCATGTTTTTGAAGTTTCCTCGCTGAAAACCCCCTTAGATGATGCATTCCAGCCATTCTAACATGCCTCTGTAACCCCCCTGGTCCAGGACCCTCTGTTTCTGTGGGGCGGCCCCGCCCTCCTGAGGCCCCCTCCTGGGTTCTGTTGTAATTAGTACGTGAACTTGAAACACTGATTTCACCTCATCCGTCCACCAAAATCTGTTTCTGAACAAATCTGAGGCGAGAAATAATCAGTCCAGTTGCTGAGCCTTCACTCGTCTTCCATCTGCAAGACCTCCTTCAAAAGTTTTTTCCCACTTTCGTGGCCGTTCTCCGCGCGTGTGGGAGGCACGGACGCCGCACGGAGACGCCGCGGGCGGCGATTATTAGTTCCATGTAAACACAGGGAAAAAATAAAATACACTAAACAATAAGAACACACAACTTTAAATGGTTTCATTTGGAGACACGCACAGCAGATCGTGCGCCACAGGCTACATCTACCACATCCTTTGTTGTTTTTGTTCTTAAACACACAGCAGAATTATTTGTTATCATTTAATTATTTAATTATTTAATCCCTCTTTCTTTTCAAAGATTTGTGCTGGTCCGTAAGCCAACAGAGCAGTTCCCGGCGGCGCTTGTCACTCTCCGGCCGTGAGTGGAGTCACTGAGGTGGAGGGAGCTTCTAATTCTACTACTGCACCAAGTGACGTAGGAGGCGGTGCTGCAAATCTGAACGGCTGGTTTCCACACATGTTTTCTGACAAAGACAGCTCACGACGGACCGACTGGGTTGTCTTTTGAAACAGCCGACCCATCAGAGACCCAAATGTATGTGCACAAGCGCTGAAAAGTGAGTTGCTCAAAATAGGTCCCCTTTAATGACTGGCTGCGGAGGAGGTGAAGTTCGTTTCAAGCTGTGCTTAAAAAATAGAAAACTACCGACAGTGGAGTCGGACTTCTGAGTACGTGATGCCGCCGGGGTTTATTTTTGCCAAAGCCGTGGAGCTCTAAATCGATCCGTCTATCGCTCCATCTATCTATCTCAGCCTGCCGTCACAAACTCCCTCCCCGACCAGCAAAATCAGGTGAGGAAAATAGAAGGAGGGATAAATGGATGGAGGGTTAGAAGTATGGTTGGATAGGGGCGGCACCCCCTGGTGGCTCACCTGGTGGAGCGTACCGTGTACAAGGCTCAGTCCTTACTGCAGCAGCCCAGGTTCGATTCCGGCACAAGGCCATTTGCTGCATGTCGCCTCCTCTCTCTCTGTTCCCTTCCTCCCCCGGTGCCACCATCAAATAAAGCATGAAAATGCCCCAAAAAAAAAAGAACTATGGATGGATAGAATGTCCTGTGGCATCATTAAAAGTTACACAGTGCAGGTTGGAATCTCAGTTTGTTTCTCCTCCCTCTGTCTCTCTCTCTCTTGCTCCGACTCACTTATCTCCCTCTCCACCCCCTCCATCTCTCTAATGGCCTCCCACTCCAACAGCCTTTAGTTATTTATTCCTCCTCCTCAAGGCAGAGGGTGGTTCCGCGTCCCGGCGGAGGCAAGATGGCCGCCCAGGCGTGTCCTGTCATCCCGACGAGGATCGAGGGAGCGAGGGAAATGAGGAGGAGGGGAAAGGTTTCTACCAGGGGAGCAGAGGTGCTGCTCTTCCTCCGAATGACCACTAGGGGCATCACAGTGACGTAAGTCAGTTAAGTAAAGTTAATGGACGAAGGACACATCTCAAACCACTGCAATTAATTGATAATAAATAATTAATAAATAATAATTATGTCTCTGTATTTCATTTAGGTCATTTATTTCTGTAATTTATGGGAAAACTCTGTTGGATATTTTCCAATTTTTCCAATGCAGCTGAATAGTGAGCTTTAAAATTGAACCTTATATATACATATAATTCACATTATATTATCAGAATATATATCATAAAATATAACATGTTTAGATATCAATATCTATATTTATGGGTTTTTTTAAGTCCCATAATGTACCTCGTGTTAGG
>NC_137200.1:28416800-28434300 GCF_960531495.2 Zeus faber | reverse complement strand
TGACGGAGGAGTCCCAGTGACGGAGGAGCCCCAGCGACGGAGGAGCCCCAGCGACGGAGGAGCCCGGTGACACCGCTCGGGTGGCGCGTTTTTTCTGCACAGAATCTCAGATTTCACAAGCTCCAGATCAAGAAAGTCAAAGCTGAAACATTTAAAGACTCCATCCCTCCTCCTCCTCCTCTCCTCCTCCTCCTCCTCTCCTCCTCCTCCTCTCCCTCCTCCTCTCCTCCTCCTCCTCTCCTCCTCCTCCTCTCCCTCCTCCTCTCCTCCTCCTCTCCTCCTCCTCTCCTCCTCCTCCTCTCCGTCCTCCTCCTCTCCCTCCACCTCTCCCTCCACCTCTCCCTCCTCCTCTCCCTCCTCCTCCTCTCCTCCTCCTCTCCTCCTCCTCCTCTCCTCCTCCTCCTCCTCTCCTCCTCCTCCTCTCCTCCTCCTCCTCCTCTCCTCCTCCTCTCCTCCTCCTCTCCTCCTCCTCTCCTCCTCCTCTCCGTCCTCCTCCTCTCCCTCCACCTCTCCCTCCACCTCTCCCTCCTCCTCTCCCTCCTCCACCTCTCCTCCTCCTCCTCTCCCTCCTCCTCTCCTCCTCCTCTCCTCCTCCTCTCCTCCTCCTCCTCTCCGTCCTCCTCCTCTCCCTCCACCTCTCCCTCCACCTCTCCCTCCTCCTCTCCCTCCTCCACCTCTCCCTCCTCCTCCTCTCCCTCCTCCTCTCCCTCCTCCTCTCCCTCCTCCACCTCTCCCTCCACCTCTCCCTCCTCCTCTCCCTCCTCCACCTCTCCCTCCTCCTCCTCTCCCTCCTCCTCCTCTCCCTCCTCCTCTCCCTCCTCCTCCTCTCCCTCCTCCTCTCCCTCCTCCACTGTACATGGTACAGTCTACGTCCATCCCTCCTTCATGTGTGTCCATTTATTAAAGTGAATTATTTTACATAAAATCATCCAGTAAATATGTTTTGAATCGACCTCATTTACAATGAATCCGTCAAGAGTTCACAGTAAAGTTCACTGTGATTCAAGGTAAAAGTCATGAAAGGGTTTGAAAAATGCATCGTTTGAAATGACGAGTGAGAAGAGATTTTGTGAAGACGTCGACGTTCGGTGCTTTGTTCAGTTACAAACTCTTCACATCTTAATGGATCAGGAAGCCGCGTGCTGCGTTCCATGAACCTCGGTCGTCTGGAACTCCGACTCCCTAAGGCTCAGTGGGTTTGCACTGATCAGGGGCCGCTCTGTCGGGGCCCCAGTCCTCACCTCCGCTGCCCACCCGCCTGCTTATGCCCCTGACCTGAAGATACAGGCTGATTCAACTCAAGAAGGTGTTGTGATTTTGTCCAGCAGTTGGAAAACATTTTAGGAAATCCTCTGAGATCCTCCCTGTTCTCAAATTAAATCATATTTAAATGTTATCGAATCCAGTCGGTTCCTCTCCCTGTACGCCGGCCGGCCACCCCCCGCCTCCTCCGTCTGCTGATCTGATTGGACGGAGGCTCATGGCGAGCCTCCCTCCGTGTCCGTAGGGTAACAGCTGCGTGTTTACGGGATACGGACAGTTCTTATAAGGTTGATGTCCGGAAAAAAAAGGGTGGAAATGACACGCGAGAGGAGCACCTCACCTGCAACGTACCTGCGTGAACCTCATGAGGTCCGTGCGGGTGGAGGAAGCTCTCCTCCCTCCACCGCAGGGGGGCCAGTTGGCGCACGCCGTGATGGACCCGAGATGCACCATCAGAACGATTGTGTGAAAATTGGAGAAAAGCTGTACGTTAGATTGCAACGAACATTCAGTGTTGATATAGATTCGCTGTATTTGTACAGTAGATGGCGCACACAGATGTTCACCTGTCCATCCCATTTGTCATAGAATTCTGTTACCGTTGACAACAAACCGAGATACAGTATAACACAGCATAGCAGTGTAGCTCAAGGACACGTCAGCACGCTACCAGGAGCAGCCGGGTATCGAACCGGCAACCTTTCATGACGAGAGGACCCGCTCTACCTCCTGAGCTACTTCCTGCGTACTACCTGCGTACCGACATACTGCATGTGAAGGGTCCTCTGCCGAGGTTTGGAGAACTTTGTGCGTGGTTGAGAGCCCGTCGCCTCAGGGCGTGTCCTCCGTCTGACAGACAGGTGCGTTAGACGATGCAGGTGAGTCGGGCGGTGCCCCGGCCCTTACCCCGCTCAGTTTGTCTGGACGAGCCTGGGAAAGTCGGAATCAGCGTCACGTGACGGGCAACGTTAACTGGCCCATTCCAACGGGGGCTTAATACCAAACGTGAACTATGTTTATGTTGAAGAGGTCTTGGGTGTATTAGAGATTGGGTAGAGATTGGGTGTACTACTGAATTGATTTTTAAACACGTAACCACAGCTTCCACACATCTAGATGCCGTTTGCCAGAAACGACGAAGTGCTCGATGTGCTCGGTTTACAAGTAATAAAGTCGTGCAACATCAGTGGCGGCAGAATGGGGCCGAGCTCACTTCCCCGCACCCCAGCCGCCAGCGCTGCCGAGGACGGCCCCGACTCCGCCCGATTACGTCCACCGACGCCGCCTCTCAGCCGAGAGTTCCACATGGATGCCGCAGTAAATGTGTTTTTTTTTGGCGGCTTTGAATTCTCCAGCATCTGTAGCCTGTAGCCGGCATGAAAGTGAGCGACAGATCCAAGTGACATTGTTTTCCCATAAAAAACCCAGGAAAAGGAAGCTTCGCTCACCGATCCATCGAGGATTGAACTGGATTCTTCCGGGTTTCCACTTCATCGAACGCAGCATCATCGTCCTGATCTTAGACCGCTCATGTTTTTAGCTGCTCTCTGGGGGGCGACCACCGGACCATTCCTGGAGCTTGGATGAAATCACACCTTTCTCCCTTTCAAGGTAATAATTAACACTTGTTTTCTGCTCTTCCTCTACTTTAGAGCACTGTCAGCATTCTGTGTGTGTGTACATGACGTGACATTCATCTCTCTCAGCGTTTTGCGATGAAAAGGAAAATTGGACAGAAGTTCCACATTCAGAGAACCTTATGAAAACCAATAAATTCAAATAAACCGTGTTTGGTGATGCACATTCTCACCAAACGATGAGAGGTCAAAATGAGAGGATAAAGGGTAAAAATAAAAAAGAAATGAAGTCACAGAAGGATTAAAAGAAATCTATTCAAACTGAATGGTAAAATCTAGGGGTGGACAGCACCGTTCAGCAGAGCACAACTTAAATATGCTTATGCTTAAAACTAATCTGCTTACATAAGTAACAGAAATATGATGAGTTGACAAAAGTTAAATGACATTAAATTGTATTAATTCCATGACATTTAAATTGAGTTTCATCTATACGTGTGTGTGTGTGTGTGTGTGTGTGTGTGTGTGTGTGTGTGTGTGTGTGTAGCCACATTCGGTATATAGCCTATATACTGTATACAACTAAAAGAGTGGAGTTTTCCATGTAAAACGAGTTTCAATAAGTTTCAAATTATTTGTGCAGCCAAAAATACAAATGTACATTTAATAAATTCCCCATTCGTGTACTTATACTTAATTATTTTTTAAGTCAAAGTACCATATGTGGTGAGCAGTTTTGACATTAACTTTAACTTAAAGTGGAAGTAATTACATTTTTGGACCATATAGTGGACATTGTGTACTTTAATATTTGAATTAATTATTTTGCGTTCTCTGTGAAATATGTATGGTTTCATTTGCGACATGTTTTGAGAATGACCCGGGTATATAGAAGTAGTTTGCATTGTTATATTCAGTTTGACAATAATGTGGTGGACTACTGAGTACTAATAAATTACTATTATTACAATTTTTTTCATTATTATAATTAGAATTATTACAATGTTTTCTTATCTTAAGTGCATAATACACATGGTTTTACTTGCCTGTGCCGTTGAGGCCAAATGAAGAAAAAAATTACAAACCAAACCTGAAAAAGAAAGTTGTTTCTTCAAGCAAGGCATGTATATATATAATGAGAAATGTATTATAAGAAATATTGTGTGATATTTCTACTCTTCTTCAGACGTACAACACCTTTGTGCTGATTTACAGCACATTACTGATGTGTGCTGTGTCTTCATATCCTAACACTATAATGTACAATGTGCACTGTGTGTTAATAGTGTTTAGTGCAAAGACTAGTTTGTTCTACACACTAGATTAATAAGACTAGTGAGCACACATTGCATTAGTGGCGTTAGAATACAACGTTAAGTTTTGTATCATGTTAATTTAACTCATTATAAGGTGACGCTAAGGATCAGTTTAGTTTTTTTCATTCCATTTATTTTTTCTAGGTTACTAACCAAAAGGCATTCAGGCGTTCCCAAAGAATCTTGGTGCTGTTTACAAATTATTCTTCTCAATTACTGTTACAGCATGAATTCCATATTATTACACTACAATTTATTTTTTACATTTAACTATGATTCACTTATTGTTTATTTTATTCATACTATAGGATTAATTATAGAAACTCCCCCTGCCCCCCATTTTGTCACAGATACCCATTTTAAGGGGCAAAGGATTCTGATAACCGATAATATCTGCCAATATTGTGTGTCTTATATAAATATAAAATATTATATATATATATATATATATATATATATATATATATATATATATATATATATATATATATAATATTTTATATTGTAAAAGTAAGTATCTTTTTCAGCTTTGGCACAAAATAAATGGAAACCAATGGTTTTTCGGAAAACGCTGCTTTATTGAAAAAAATCCATTCATACACATGAATGTAAATGAATAAAATTCAATGTGTGATACCAAAATGTACATTTTAAATAACAATTTAACTCAAATCAAATCAGTTTGAACCGTTTAAAATGAACTCCAATAACAGTAACATACATAATCAGTTCACATGCAGCATACTGTATATCATGTGTTGTGGCAGTGGGGAGTGCTTTTGGCGGCACCCGCAGGCGGAGGGACCAGCGCTGGCAAGCAAAAGTGGATGCACCTGCAGGAGATTAAAGGTGACTGGCAGAATCCTTGAGCGCTGCTGTGCTTTTCCTCTCTCTCTGGCTGTCCTGACCTGTGAGGCTGGTCTCCCGCTCCTGGCCGCGCAATCCAAGTACTGGTTTACGTTTGGTGCAGCAGACAGACGCCGTGACCTTTTTTGTTTGGATAAACGCCTTTTCTACCTGCCCCCTGGTCCGTGCCCACCCCACAAGCAACAAGCGACTCGTCACGTGTGTTTGATTTGTCTGATGCAAAATCTGAATTCACAGTGCATTGGACATTGTAAACAAGGACAAATAAAATACAGCAAATGATCAAAGAACAACAACAAAGGGCAATAAAAACCCTGGAAAAGACACTGGAAACTGGATCCAGTTTCCAGTGTTTTTTCCAGGGTTTTTATTGCCCTTTGTCTGAATCGTGATGCAGACTGTTCAGCTCTAAAGGCTGCAACCGACCAAGAAAAGACAAGCGATCATACGGCCAGGTCGGTTAAACCTTTTTGCCTTTCCTGTAACCGACGGCCGTGTCCACTTCTTTTCCTCTTTTTCTGCAACATTGGCCGCTGTTTTTTTTATTTTATTTTTTTATCTTTCTTTCTTTCTTTTTTCTGGAACCCTGGACTGCTGTATCCACGTCCTTTCCAATTCCTGAAATCACTGACCGGCACTCTAAATAAGCTATGTTTTGTGCAGTCAGCCGCACCTGAAAATAAGCCCTAGTTGGCATGATGTCTTTAGTACTGTATGTATTGTGTACATTGTGCTGAGCATTAAATATAAATTAAAATGAGCGTTACCATTACTCATGTTTTATTTCACTCAAACAGGTTTGTGTGGCTTATTGCATGATGAAAACATCTTGTCCGTCTCAGCTATGTTTCAGTCGTGCGTTTTAAAACGATTCGGGGGCCTAAAGATAACTTTCCTTCTGCGTTTGACAATAGACAGGAGCCTGGAGGCAGAACGAAGGTAAACGACCTTCTACCCGCCTCCAGGCTCCTGTCTTTTGCCGGACGCATATTGTACACTTTATTGGTCTCGGTTAAAGTGCCCGACTGGAGTCTTACTCTAACTGACTACAGTTAAAGTTACAAAAACATTAAACTTTGTCGGTTACTCATGTATTTGTTTCTGGCAACGTTTAAACAAACCTCTCGCTGTAGGAACACTTTTCATGTAAATCAATTCATTTTTTTCAGTCGGATGAACATTCCAGTCTGCCAGGCCACCTTCGCTCCCGCAGGGTTTAGATGAATGAGGTTCTCCTGCACGCGACACCTTATTATGCAAATATCAAATGTCAGATACTTGCCTCTCGGGAGTTTCATGTTAAGAGGCAAGATTGTATGTGTGTATGGATTAACAGCTTGCTTCGTTTACAATTTGAAATGTTAAAACGTATTGATTACTCAGATGCCAACCTAAGGGGAAAGGGATATGAGGCGAACTCTGACAGAAAACCAGCTCACCGCAAAACGGCTCCCTGGGGTTTGATAAGTGACACGACTCTGTGGAATGTAAGCGTCTGAACTCATTTCTTTCCTTTTTGTTATCAAATGTCCCATAATGGCTTTTTTATTTTCCTATAATAAAATTAATTTCCGAGTCTGTGACATTCCTTGGAATACAGCATCATGCGGTATGCCTCTTTATCACCAGCATGAGCGACTCGTACTGAGAAGTCTCTGTGGATTCATGGACAGAGTGATAAGATCTTTAGGCTTTGATCATTGAAAGCGCTCAACTGGCATCTTATGCTTTATATGTTTGTATGAGTTTGATCCGCGTTCCTGGTTCTCCAATGGGAATGAGCGACAGACTGAGGCGAAAGAGCAAAAGTCTTGGCAGATGGCTGCAGAAGTAAGTCTTGTGTCCCACTGCTGTCAACACTATTCCTTTGGTGCAACGCAAAATAACTTTATTGTCTCCCTGCGGCGAAATGATGTGAACAGACTTTGCAGTTTAAAGTTTTTGCCGTTGATCCAAAGCCGTGGTCTAACCCCCCCCCCCCAGTTTGGGTAGAAGTCCTGGTCTCCCCTGGTCTCCCGGTCTTAACCCCCGAGTCTCAGTAGATTCCTGGTCTAACCCCTTGTTGTGAATCTCACAAGGAAAAAACAGCTTTGCAGTCTGGAGGAGTTGCGTTGGTTATACAGAGTACAGATAGAAGTACTTTCATAATGTGCTTTCCTCCCTCATTTTCTGCCATAACTTTGACAGGAAGAGGCCACGTGACCAGTTGTAGTTCCAGTTTTCCTGGACCTAATTCATTCACCTGTTGTCATCCAGTGTTTATGTTTTTGTGTAAATGTTGTTTGTTTCTATGTTTATTTGTCTCACCGTGGTGATTCTCCCCCTCTTGGAGCAGTGATCAGTGGTTTATAGACCCAAACATGATAAATAGTTCTCCAAAGAGGGGAGTTGGTGGTGGCTCTCCATAACCAAAAACTGTGCTCTTGTCATTCTACAGCTCGTCCACAGGACAGAGGTATTGCAGCAGTTCCTGATGATTTAAGAATTAATAAAGAGTTGCATTGCAGGTTGAGAACTTGAACTCCACTTGCAGACTAACTCTGTCCTGGATGCCAATGGCATACAAAATACTCTGTGTTGTATGCCCAGAATGCTGACAGCACAGGTTAAAATAAATAAATAAATAAAATAAAAATATTTTCATTTTAATACTGCAATTTTCTACCCATGTGTTTATTATTGACTCTTTCCTTTAAACTCAGCTGTATTGAGGTTAGGGTCTCGCCCTCTGTGCTGTGTTGATGGTTTCACTGGGACCTGGAAGTTCCAGTTCATATACTAAGAGCAAATACACTGCTCAAAAAAATAAAGGGAACAAATAATCATTACAATGTAACTCCAAGTCAATCACACACTGTCCAGTTAGGAAGCAACACTGAGTGTGAATCCATTTACCCTGCTGCTGTGCAAATGGAACAGACAACAGGTGGAAATGATAGGCAATGAGCAAGACAACACCTATAAAGGAATGGTTCTGCAGGTGGTGGCCACAGACCATTTCCCTGTCCTCATCTTTTCTGGCTGATTTTTGGTCACTTTTGCATTTTGCCAGTGCCCTCACCACTAGAGGTAGCTTGAGGCGGTGTCTGCAACCCACAGAAGTTTCTCAGGCAGTGCAGCTCATCCAGGATGGTACATCAATGTACGCTGTGGCAAGAAGGTTTGCTGTGTCTCCCGGCACAGTGTGAAGAGCATGGAGGAGATACCAGAAGACAGGCCAGTGTACCAGGAGACGTGGAGGGGGCCGTTGGAGGACAACAACCCAGCAGCAGGACCGCTATCTGCTCCTTCGTGCAAGGAGGGACAGGAGGAGCACTGCCAGAGCCCTACAAAATGACCTCCAGCAGACCACTTATGTGCATGTTTCTGTTCAAACTGTCCAAAACAGACTCCATGAGGGTGGTATGAGGCCCGACATCCACAAGTGGGGCCTGTGCTCACAGCCCAACACCGTGCAACCCAATTGGCATTTGCCAGAGAACACCAGGATTGGTTGATTCGCCATCGGCTGCTTTCATCCGTGCTCTTCACGGATGAAAGCAGCTTCACAGTGAGCACATGTGACAGACGTGACAGAGTCTGGAGGCGCCGTGGAGAACGTTCTGCTGCCTGCAACATCCTCCAGCATGACCGGTTTGGTGGTGGGTCAGTGCTGGTCTGGGGAGGCATATCCTTGGAGGGCCGCACAGACCTCCATGTGCTAGCCAGCGGTAGCCTGACTGCCTTTAGGTACCGGGATGAGATCCCCAGACCCATTGTCAGATCATATGCCGGTGCAGTGGGCCCTGGATTCCTTCTGATGCATGACGATGCTCGTCCTCATGTGGCTGGAGTGTGTCAGCGGTTCCTGCACGACGAAGGCATTGATGCTATGGACTGGCCAATCCAATCGAGCACCTCTGGGACGTCATGTCTCATTCCATCCGGCGACGCCACGTCGCACCGCAGACTGTCCAGGAGTTGAGTGATGCCCCGATCCAGGTCTGGGAGGAGGTCCCTCAGGAGAACATCCGTCGTCTCATCAGGAGCATGCCCAGACGTTGTAGGGAGTGCATACAGGCACTGAGCCTCATTTTGAGTTACCTTGAGGAATTTCCTCAGAAGGTGGATCATCCTGTGATCTGGTTTTTCCACTTTTATTTTGAGTATGATTCTGAATCCAGACCTCCATGGGTTAATGATTTTGATTTCCATTAATCATTCTTATATTATTTTGTTCTCAACGCATTCCACTATGTAATTAATAAAGATTTTCAACTGGAGTATTTCATTCATCAAGATCTAGGATGTGTTGTTTAAGTGTTCCCTTTATTTTTTTGAGCAGTGTATATTTGACTGCCAAAATGTCTTCACGTGGGGCTTTGAACTCTCGTCCACTTCAGTGCGGATGATTTTCAACATGGCCTCTCGTCACAGATAAAAGCAGAGTGTCGGATGGGAGCACTTTGAGGAGCCCCAGGGGACGGAGAGATGGAGGGAGGGAGGGATGGGCAGATGGCAAGATAGAGAATAAAGCAGGTGGATAGAGAGACGCAGATAAAGGCAAATGAGAGCGACTTCCTTGGAAGCTCGCCCGTTATCAAACAAAATAATCCATTTCCATTGAGAGCGGCTGTTGGCAAAGGAGATAAGAGGTGAGCACTTTGAAGAGCAGCGCAGCGGCGACTGAAGTGACTTGGGGGAGTCCGAGTTTTTCAAGAACCCGCACAGCTGCTCAGTTACGGATGTGCACGTTCTAGGCGTGAAGTCGGGCCGAGCGATTAATCGTTCTGGAATCACGAGCTCGATTCCTTTGCAACCTCATTTCTCAAGACGACGATGTCGCTGGCTGCATCCCGCTGTGACGAGCAGCATTAATAGTACAAATTTGAGTGACTTCATCGCTGTACTTTTGAAGTTCTTGGCATCAGAGAATCAAAATCTCAATTCTAATCGAGAAAATTCTCGTTGTGGTGGTGTCCCAGAGTGGTGCAGCTCTAGCGTGAAGATCTGCTTGTGGTATTCTAGACGTACAGTTCTAGATGTTTAGTTCTAGACGTGCAGTTCTTGATGTTCAGTTTTGGAGGTTCAGTTCTAGGTGTTTAGCTCTAGACATTTGGTTCTCAATGTGCAGTTCTAAATGTTTAGTTCTAGACATTGAGTCAAAGATGTTTACCTCTAGACATTCGGTTCTAGACATGCATTTCTAAACGTGCAGTTCTAGATGTTTACCTCTAGACGTGCAGCTCTAGATGTTTAGTTCTAGGTGTTTACCGCTAGACGTCTAGTTCTAGATGTTTACCTCTAGACGTGCAGCTCTAGATGAATAGTTCTAGGTGTTTACCGCTAGACGTCCAGTTCTAGATGTTTAGTACTAGACGTGCGGTTCTAGGTGTTCAGTTCTAGACGTGCAGTTCTAGGTGTTCAGCTCTAGATATGCGGTTCTACTCGTGCTGTCTAAGACTTAGATGCCACAGTTTTAGGCGTCACAGTCTCATGGCGTGGTGGTCATTCACAATGGTCCCCGCTTAAAAAAAAAAAAAACACACCCTCTTCCCGTCGTCCCATTGGCCGGTCCGTCGGGGGGGCGTGGCCTCTCTGACCGCCAAGGCTGCTTTATTAATCCGCTGAGATGCGATCAGCTCCGTGCAGCAGCAGGAGCCGTTTAATTGATTTTCTGTTCCACATGTTATGGCAGCAACACACAACACGACACCGCAGCTTGCAGCCATTCATCATGCTGTGAGGGGCTGATGAAACCGCTGCAACTCTCTCTCCTACACACACACACACACACACACACACACACACACACACACACATATATATATATATATATATATATATATATATATATATATATATATATATATATGTTTCTCTATCTCTCTCCCACTCTATCCATATCTCTCTCTCTTTCTGACCTTCAAACTGGAGTGTTGTGTGTGGAAAACCTGTCTCTTAAATATATATATTCTACTCTAATCTGCTCTTCTCTACTTATTCTACTTTAATCTACTCTACCTCCACTCTACTTTACTCCACCAACTCTACATACAGGTCATCTCATAAAGAAGAATGAATATCATGAAAAGGTTCAATATTTGTCACTCATTTCAGAGAGTGAAACCCGTATATTATATAGATTCAAGCCTTTATTTCTTGAAATGTTGATGATTGTGGCTATAGATAATGAAAACCCAAAATTCAGTGTCTCAGAAAATTAGAATATTGTGAAAAAGTACAATATTGGAAAGTCAAAACACCTGCAAAGGTTTCCTGAGCCTTTAAATGGTCTCTCAGTCTGGGTCAGTAGGCTACACAATCATGGAGAAGACTGCTGACTTGACAGATGTGCAGAAGACAGTCATTGACACTCTCCACAGGGAGGATAAGCCACAAAAGGTCATTGCTAAAGAAGCTGCTTGTTCACAGAGTGCTGGATCCAAGCATATCCATAGAAAGTTGAGTGGAAGGAAAAAGTGTGGTAGGAAAAGGTGCACCAGCAAAAGGGATAACCACAGGCTTGAGAGGATTGTCAAGCAAAATCCATTCAAGAATTTGGGGGAGCTTCACAAGGAGTGGACTGAGGCTGGAGTCAGCGCATCAAGAGCCACTACGCAGAGACCAATCCTAGGCACGGGCTGCAAAGGTCGCATTTCCTCATGTCACTCCTGAACCTGAGACAATGTCAGAAGCGTCTTACCTGGGCTGTGGAGAAAAAGAATTGGACTGTTGCTCAGTGGTCCAAACTCCTCTTTTCAGATGAAAGTCAATTTTGCATGTCATTTGGAAATCAAGGTCCCAGAGTCTGGAGGAAAAGTGGAGAGGCACAGAATCTTGCTTGAAGTCCAGTGTGAAGTTTCCACAGTCGGTGATGATTTGGGCTGCCATGTCATCTGCTGGTGTTGGTCCACTGTGTTTTCTGAAGTCCACAGTCAACACAGCCATCAACCAGGATATTTTAGAGCACTTCATGCTTCCTTCTGCTGACAAGCTTTATGGAGATGCTGATTTCATTTTCCAGCAGGACTTGGCACCTGCCCACACTGCCAAAGGTACCAAAAGCTGGTTCAATGATCATGGTGTTACTGTGCTTGATTGGCCAGAAAACTCGTCTGATCTGAACCCCACTATGGGGTCAAGAGGAAGATGAGACACCAGACCCAACAATGCAGACGACCTGAAGGCTGCTATCAAAGCAACCTGGGCTTCCATTACACCTGAGCAGTGCCACAGACTGATCGCCTCCATGCCACGCCGCATTGATGCACTAATTCATGCAAAAGGATGCCCAACCAAGTATTGAGTGCATAGAAATGAACATACTTTTCAGAAGCCTGACATTTCTGTTTAAATTATCCTTTTTTTATTGATCTTATGTAATATTCTAATTTTCTGACACACTGAATTTGGGGTTTTCATTATCTATAGCCACAATCATCAAAATTTCAAGAAATAGAGGCTTGGAATATTGGTCAACCAGGTGGATGATTTAAAAATTCTCTTTCACGGGAAATCGTCAAGTAAAATCAGTTGTCAAGTAATTTGTGTCTTAAAAAAGTTTGAAACGTGAAATACAGGATAAGATAATACTTCCATCAATCAATCCCCAGGTGAAAGTTCAGGAAGGAAGGCTCATCGTGGGGGCGTGGGAGCAGAGCGATCGCCATGGTTACTTTCTTTGGCGATTTTCACCGAACAGTGCTCGTACTTCCTGCGTCTTTTTCCCTCTACTTCCTGTCCACACCTTCTACTTCCATCAGAACTCCCAGCATGCCTTTGTCGGCTTTGGGATGGTGTCTGCGGGTTGATGGGGGTGAGCGGGGGGTCGCATTTTTCCTCACAATAAAAAATTCTAAAAGACAGTTTCTCCTCATCCTGCGTTATCTGCTCAACGAGGAGGAACATTTCAATAGAAAATAAACAAACAGGAAGTTGTTCCCACCCGAGCGGCGCCGGGGCAGTTCCTCTCCCGCACAGATCTATGGAAACGTCCTGGACTTTGTCATTATTTGATACCAATCAAACCATCTCCGCTATGTCATGATTTCCCGCCCACCAAAATGGCCAAAAAACGCATTTATTTTTCACATTGTCCAGGAAATAAGTCTTTATTCCTCTCTTGCTATTTTTTTATTTTTTATTTATCATTTTATTTTTTTCCCGGGCGGGGGTTGTTTCATAAGCGGAGCGCTGATAACGGCCAGACGGACAAGTGTTCTCCATACGAGCGGCGGAGGACAGTTCCATTGTGTGGGAGACGCCGATGTTGACAAGTCATCACGCGCTTTGCTGCCCCCAAACAGACCTCATCTGCGAGTGGGACTCCCTGCCACGCCACGCCGGTAATAGAGTTTACCTCCACTGCACTGTGGGATGGGCAGGGTCGGTGAGGGGGGGGAATATTGAAAACTTGCGTTGGCAATAAACCTCGGAGGCTTATTGCCAACATTTAGTTCACTCTCCTTTTTTCTTTTTTTTTTTTCTTTGAATCGTATTTCATGTTCGTCATTATGTCGATTGTATGTTAACACAGTTTTTTTTTTATCTTCAGAACAGAGAGGCGCAAAACCCCAAAGGTGTCAAATTCGAGGTCGAAAAGTGGCCGGCGCTACGAGCAAATAATTGATTATTCAGTTGTTCCGACAGGATCATAAATGAAGACGCGCCAAGCGGGTTTTCCTGTTGCCGGCGTAAACAACTGGAGCCGCTGCGGGCCACTCTGAGGCTGAGCTCTTCGAATTTCGGGACCGAAATCAAAAGTAAATAAATGACCCGGACCAGTGTTTTTCCCCTGAGATGTTACAGAACCCACCTGATGCACATCCGAGGGAGAGAGACCTGGATCCGAGTCGGATTTGGGATTTTATGGATCCGAACCAACCGTTTTTTTGTTTTTTTTTTTAAATCTAAATAGCTCTTAAAATGCAGTGTTTTGTTTTTTTTAGACTGTCAATGTCGGATGAAATGGAAAATAATAATTGAATACTATCTATCGAAAACACTGTATCTTAATTACAAGTAAACTAACCGCTGAAATGAATTACTCAGCAGCTACAAGTTGAAAGCAATATACTCAAAAAGGTGCTTACTTATGTTTTATAACCACAATAACAAGCCAAGGCCAGTTTATTTGTACAGCCCATTACACAAGGGCATTGCAAAGTGCTTTACATCTTACAAATGCACAGAAGAATAAAAGAAAAGAAAAATTGCTGGATTAATAATAAACGTTATTTATTATACAGTACTTCAAATAACACCCAAGGAAAATATACTAACGTGAAAATACAAAGAAAAGAGAAGAGGTACAAGGAATATTCAGATAAAATAAATTAACAAGCAGATAAAATAAAATGGTGAATCATTAATTTAATACAAAAATAATTTCTATTTTATAAAAAAAATTATGAATGTAAAAAAAAAGGGAAACATAACTAGATTAAAAATAAAATATTTATAATAAGAGAATAAATATGCAGAGATAATGAATTGGAAGCCCAAATAAACTAATAAGCAGATAAACGAGTAAATCAAAAAATGTAATAAGAAAAAATGATGAAGATGAACATAAGAGAAACACAACTACAGTACATTAAAAAAGGCAATATATATTAATAAAATAAGATATCAAGTGTCATCATCTATTATATTACCAAAAAGAAGAAATTTAAATTAATTTTATCTTTCTGCAATGACGGCCCCATTGTATTTCCATTTTCGAGGCATGGATTTTGGTACCAATGACACTTTGGGTACTAATAACCTTATTGGTAAAATCCGTTATCAATTACAAATATCAATTACGATCATTTAATTTGGGCATGGGTGGGGCATTAACGGTAGCCTATTATTCAGGCAAAGTGTCGGTCAGCCATAAGAAATGGATAATAACAAAGTGCTTCATTGTAGTGTGACAATTAAGCATATTTGTTGAAGAAGAAGAAGAAGAAGAAGAAGAAGAATCTTTAATTATCACACAACACAGCACACTACAACACATGCACACACACACACACACACACACATGCACATGTTTTGGATGGGTGCCGGTGAAATGAGGCCTCTGCATTTCACCCATCCTGGCTTGTCCTTCCTCCAGGTGGGGCAGCCAGGAGCAGTGGGCAGCGTTCGTCCACGCGCCCGGCGACCTGGTACCAGGTGTCCATCGCTGGTCAGACGATGGTGATGTGTGTGTATTTTTGGTCCTTACTGACGTGAGGTGGAGGAAACCCCATGTGAGCACGGGGAGAACATGCAAACTCCACACAGAAAGGCTCCTGTTTGGGAGGTAACCCGCCGGGAGCACGGTGATCGCACAAGGGATCAAGGAAAATTTGTGCCTACTGCACTTGGCCCTCCAGGACCTTGACCTCCATCCTGAGCAGAGAAGGTCAGACTCCTCTAAAAGAAGGTCGTGAGAACTAGATCGCTTGAGACAAGATTGGTCGTGCTTTTTGCTTTCTGCTGGATATGTCCGTCATAAATGTCTGACAAGGGGACGGCGATAATGTAGGACAGAGTTAGTCTGCAAGTGGAGTTTAACTTCTCAACCTGCAATGACTCTGTTTTCATTCTTTAATCATCAACAACTGCTGCAATAACTCTGTCCTGTGGACGAGCTGTGGGACAAGCAGACCACAGAACCACCACCAACCCCCTCTTTGGAGAACTATCTATCATGTGTGGGTCTATAAACAACTGATCACTACTCCAAGAGGGAGAGAATCACACGGTTGAGACAAATAAACATGGAAACAAACAACATTTACATGGAAACATAAACACTGGACGACAACATGTATTGAAAAACAGTAAATCAGGTCCAGGAAAACTGTTACTACAACTGGTCACGTGGCCTCTTCCTGTCATAGTTATAGCAGCAAATGAGGGAGAAAAGGAAAGGAAGGCGACCAGGAGGGAGCTGGGCTGCACTCCAAGCAGGTATGTTGTACATACATATATACATACAAACATACATACATACATATATACATACATATATATATATATATACACCTAGATATATACATACATACATACATACATACATATATACATACATACATACATACATACATACATACATACATACATATATACATACATATATACATACAACATACATACATACATATATACATACATACATATATACATATATACATACATACATACATACATACATACATACATACATATATACATACATACATACACAGGAGGCTCGGGCCTGGTGCTGAGTCGTACCGTCTGTACAGTCTGAACCAGGTCAGTCCCAAATCCTGTCCTAGTGCCGTCCGCAAACCCTACCAGGGCAATCTGGAAGCTGTACCAGTCCGCAAGCCGGTACCAGGGCTGTCCTAAAGCCTGGTTTCTGCCCAGCGGTTCTTTATCAGCGCCAGGACGCTGCAGGGAGTGGATTACCCACTGCTGCCGCCAACACCAGCGACCCTCGCGGGGCCAGCGACCCTCGCGGGGCCAGCGACCCTCGCGGGGCCAGCGACCCGCCCAATGATTCATCTTCACACGCGGCGAGTGTGTTTGTCGGCGATAAAAGAAGCTGAGTGCGTCCCGCTCGGCGGGTCGAGGATGGAGGGAAGGCCAAGGGGCGTGCTCGGCCCGACGGTGCCCGTCGCCACGACAACGCACCTGTCCCCGGGAAGGGTTTAGGGCCTTTATCCGTCGCTGTGTCCCTGACATGTGAATTGTTCTGCTGTGCGTCGTTAAAGGCTTAATGCCATGATGTCTCTTCTAACTTTTAACAACAGCCTCTAAACTTGTTAAATGATATTTCCATTTATCTCTTGTAATTATTCGACGCTATTTCATATTTTTTTTTTATATAATGAAGACAAATAAAAACAAATCAATTATTACACAGTTATTATTAATGACACCATTTTTTGTGGTCAATAAAAGCACAACAGTAAACAAACCTCCGTGTCAACAATTCACATTCTGGATAAAAGTTTGGAATAACAATAACAACACATCCAGAGCTCTGCGGCCCGGGAGACAACGTTCCGCGGTGCCCACTCCAGGGGGGCGGGAGGCGCCGACGTGAGCTTCATTCTGAAGATTCCTTTCCAGAAAATGAAAGAAAAAAAAAAAAAAAAACACCTGGCTCCGTGAACCTCCAGCGGCCAAACGACTGAGCCAGCGCTTCAACCTCCATCTCCATCTCTAGTTATTAAACACAACAACGGTAGCTTATCTCCGAGCCCCGAGCCCCCGCCAGCCCCCACGATTCCTTGGGGCTTCACGCCGAGTATCCCAGGCAGCTAACTGCTAATGGAACTCCAGGATAATTGCAAATGGAATGTTTCCCCAGATGCCTTGAGAGCGAGCGGGCAGCGATAGCGGAGCGGCTCCGAAAGCTCGGAGGACGTCCAATCAGTCAAATTACCCGCCCAAATAAAAAAAAACCTCCAATATCTTAACAATTACAACATCTCAACACCTCCGCCGCTCGCACCTTATTCTGTAAAATTG
>NC_137200.1:28274300-28411800 GCF_960531495.2 Zeus faber | reverse complement strand
CAGTGGCAGCAGCTCTGCAATACAAGACTCTTATCTTAGAGTCAGAACCACAGAAAAATAAAACCACTTTCAAAAGGTCGACTTTCAGGCTTTTAAGCGCTTGGTGGTCCGTCCCACAGTCCATGCGTGTGCTGTGGAACGGTAGTTTTGAATGTGGGGTCGGGGACCCCCCAGGAGGTCCTTCCAGAGGTGTGGGGGGGGCCCCGGCAAAACAATTACAAGTTCAACTTCGACGTTTCATTTCAAGGACGTTCAAGCACCGTTAGAGAACGTGGAATAAGCACCGTTGGGATCTTAGTTCCACTGTTACCTCCCTGACTAAAGCAAGGACACTCAATCAACAACAAAGTCTTGATCTCAGATTTGATCCCAGAGACTAATTCTGATCAAATAGGGTCCGTGGCCTGATTCAGATCACCTTGAGGGTCCTCCACCTAGAGGGTCCTTCACGTAGAAAAGCTTGAGCGTCACCGTGATATCGTTGGTTTGGTCGGTCTCGTCAAATTCTGATCCACGCGTGTCTTCTGCATTTCTCGGTCCGTTATCAGAGCTTCCCATGGTGCCCCAGTGATCTAACCTGCCTGGTTGTCCACACCCCAGTAGAAGAATGAGGGAAGGAGAGGAGGTTCTGGGAGGTCCTCGGCGGAGGAGAAGTCCAGGTGGAGCTCCAGCCTCCTGGTGGAGGTGGGGTTAGAGGTTCTGTTGTCCTGATGCCACGACACAATGCCGCGGTGATGAGAAGGGTCCCCGGCCGTGACCAGCGACCTCCAAGCCCTGGTGGTGACGGTGTCGCCAGGCGAGCTTGCAAAGGTGGAGGAACGGATGGACGGAGCGGGAGTTAAGAAGCCGACCACTGACGGCAGAGACAGAGGGTTATCTCCCTGGCGGCCAGCACCCATGTCTGTCTGTCTGATTGTTTGCTGAGTAGTAAATGTTCTCCCAAACTTGGTGGCGCTGGCACTAACTTTTGGAAGCAGTTGCCAAGTCAGCAACCGTGGAGCGGCTGCATCAGAGGGATCGAGTGATATTGATCAACAGAAATGTATTTGTTTGTCATATTTAACATTTCTTTTTTATCTCAAACTTGGTGTTTTTTGTACGGTTTGAACGATGTTCAACGACATTTTAAAGGTTTTGCTGGGACGACTGATCAATACTTCACCTTGTGGGGTTTGTTTTGTTTTTTTCTTCTTCTTCTTTTTTTTTTTTTTTTTTTTCTTTCGAGTTTTGCTGGCGGAGCTTCAGGCGGAGCAGCGAGCCGGGAGGCTGGACGAGCAGGGGCCAACCGGTCCTCCGACGTCTCTTAAGTTGTTACTCCACCATATGCCGCTGGTCGGCGGCGGCGCCGGGCTCCGTGGAAGCCTGACGCCGCCGCGGTGCCAGGCTCATTAAGCAGCAGAGCCCGGCCCAGGAGGGGGCGGACGCTTGACCCCCAAAACAACAAGCGCTCAGCTCCACGGGGCATCGTCTTCTGACGCTTGGAAAACGCTCCCAATAGGTTCCCGTACGACTCCGGCCTCCGTTCCAGTGCCCGAGCGTCTGAACACAGCGAGGCCCAGCTCCGTCTTTTTAAGGACGGTGCGACGGCGGCACGTTTCGTCCGAAATAAGTGGAGAAATTGTCCGCGTGAAAATAAATGTTTGTACAGCTTATCTCCCTGGGAGAGACGTCAGGGGCCAATATGGACAACTCCACCTCTGTTCTCCCTCTAATCTACTCCACCCCCAGTCTTACTCTACTCCACCTCCCTCTACTCTACCTTAGAATCCAATTCAAGTCAGTGAGCTTGATTGACATGACACATCAAGTACGTATGATGCTCGCTCTCTCTCTCTCTCTCTCTCTCTCTCGCTCTCCCTGTCTTTCTCCAACCAACCCAATTATTTTCCAAAGTGGTTTATTGGTTTATTGGCATGAGAGGAAAACTAGAAAACAAAACGTAGGTGATGTTTCAGCCGCTGTTGGACATTGAGAGGTCACTGACATGCTGCCACTGCTTGTCTCTCTCGCTCTCTCTTTTGTCCAGCTCAGAATCTGTCTCTCCATTTGTCTCCCTCTCATCTCTCCCTCATCAGACTACATAGGAGTGTGTTCCAGCTTTTTAACAGCTGTGAGCGGTCCTTCGAATCTGCCAACTTTCAAGTCGGTTTTGTTTAATTTTATTGTATTTAATAAAGCAAAGGCTCTGATAATATGAAATTAATAAAGAATGGAAATTATCTTTTGTGTTTCAAGATCAAAATTGCAAGCCTGCACTTATTCATCTAATTGATCACTTCCAGAAAGAATACAAACTCTAAAGCTGCTTTCACACATGCACCCCAGACAATATCTGGATAATTATGTCCGTGACATTGAGTTGGAGTTTCCCTTTCACACGTGTAGCTCACAACCGGAGATTGTCCGTGTAAGATGCGTTTACACCACCTGGAAATGCTCAGTTTGGTTTAGCAAAGGAAGGAGCCTGGGTAGATCGTGCAGGAGGCAAGAAGATGGAGGACAAGGACCGACTTATCAGTAATTGTGACCTTTTCTGCATTGATACTCCATGTATTTGGACATATCCGTAATGTAAGGGAAGGAGAGGAAAGGAATATGAAGCAAAGCAGAAAGGAGTACAAAGCAGCCACGCTCCGTGCACGAAGAGCCAACCGGAGAAGGAAAGCTGCAGCGCTGTGCACCCCTCACTATTATGTGCCAAACGCATGATAGAGAGGTCTTCAACACGCAACATGGCCACTCGAATTTTCCAGACAACCACCTTATCTGTTCACACATAGCGCTGGGTGGGGTTCAACTGATTCGGACATTTGCGTTCACACATACAGCTCCTCCGGGTAATGTCCGGATAATTTCAGGGTTGCAGTGCATGTGTGAAAGCAGCATATGTCAAACCGAGCAAGATTCCCTCTGAAAGTGACGACTATTCGTTGTGATGAAAGGAGTCTGACTCTTTGTTTTGTTGACAGGTTTGTTTAATGCACCGTGAACGAGGGACGACTTCCAGTGAACAATGAACAAGAGTTAATTATTTCTCGTTTGTGAGTCGTAGATTCATTCTTTTGTAATCTAAAGGAGTTGTTCGCTACGAATGAATGGTTCGCGAGTCTTCCATCATTAACTGTTAGTAGGCTATTATAATAAGCACAAACGGTTGGGAAATATTATTCCAAATGATCCGTCCAGGGATTAATTAGTGCAGCCTTGCAATTTTGATCTTGCAGCACACACTCGTTCTCTGCATGTGATTTTCATCTTTTTTCAGATGGATCCTCTCAGCAGGACTCTAAACACTTCTTTAAACACGGGTGTTTGCAGGGGCATGGAAAGGGGGTGCTGAGGGCGCCGCAGCACCCCCTAGTTGCAGGCAGGAGGAGTGTTGTGTTAAAAAAAGGTATTTTTTTTAAGTATATATATATATATATATATATATATATATATATATATATATATATATATATATATATATATTAAAACAACATAATAAATAATTTTGCTTTGGGGAAGAAAATAAGTGTTTTTAGTTTTTAGGAGATTCAATTCAGTCCAGTTACGACACGCATCTCAGATTTTTTTCAACGCCAAAAATGCTAAAAACATCCAGGGCCGAGTAGGAGATGCTGATGCTGCACCTAATTCTACTTTTTCTGCTAGCGGGTCAGCAGCTAACAAACACAACCTATTGTGAGCCAACACAAAGCGGGAGCTCACGTTACGGGGTTTGACGAGCCTTGTCGGCCAGACGTACGTTCTCCTGAGAGGAAAATTGGAGCAGAGACCTTGGAACGGTCATTTCAGAAAAGCTGCTTTACCAAGTTGAAATGCTTGCATTACGTCACGGAGAGAGACGCCGTCCTTTACTTCTCCTGATGCAAAGCTATAGAGAAGAAGGGGTTAAGACACCCCGACAGTAAGACGAGTTCAGCGATAGGAGACTTTTATAATAGGCGTAAAGCAACCACCAACGTTTAGTCAGCGCGAGTTGTCTGACATACATTCAGAATCGGTGAAAATACTCGCTTCGCTCCGAAACCCTCCCACTAGTGCTCTGCTGTAGAACTCCCCAAACAGTCTTAGAATTCCGATCGATAAGATTCCTCCTAGTCAAGGGCTTCCATTCAGAGGCTGTAACAATCGAGATGGAGTGCTTTGGAAACTTATGACGGAGCGGACATATGCATTGCTAGAATCCTGCGACTGGCTACAACAAAGGGATAACTGGATCTCTGACAGCATTGAGTATGAAATACTATCAGTTTTCACTCATGCTGTTCAAAGATTATTTGTGTCCAAAGTGAGAGAGCATTATTTATGTGGTCTAACTGCATACAGAACCACTGATGTAAGTACATCAGAACAATTTTCCTGTTGTCTGCAGCATGTGGATTCAAAATTTCAGGCACTAAATGTTTTCGTCTTGTTTTACAATGCGCCTGGTTCAACGATTCAACTGGAGAAACACTTTCTTCCTACATTGAAGATTTTTTTGTGCGCTTCAATTTGCCGTTGGAGCGTCTAATGGGATTGTGCTCCGATGGCGCTGCTAATATGTCGGGCCGCATCACAGGCATGCAAGCTAAAATGAAAGAGCAGTGTCCAAATGCACTCTACGTGCACGGCAGAAATAACTCTTTGGAATTGGTGTTACAAGGAGCGGTGATTGGAGGTTGTGTTGTTGCAGACACGCAAAACTTTGCGCAGGGTGTCCCAGTGATGATAGTGGAGTCGTCAAAGAGTAAGACGCTGTTTCAGTCTATGTTTGGTAGCGATGAGGTGGTCTGCAACGTGTTATTCCATGGGTCGTACGCACAAGGGCTATTTCACGCATTTGCTGCCTATACACAGCCCTTTTGGAGGCACTGAAGATGCTAGAGCAAGACAAAACAGTCAGGGGAGATACTCGGGCAAGAATATCTGGTTTATACCGACAAGCCGCAAAAGCCAGAACATACTCTTGAGCCTTTTGAGCTGCGAGGCTCTTTTTGGACCACGCGAGGCCGTCGCCACGACTCTCCAAAGTGAAAGTGCGAGGGGGTACACTGGAGTGTGTGAGTGCGCTACGACAGCGCATGCATGCACTGAGGGAAGATGCATTTGTCCAGGAGATGTCTTCCAAAGTGACTGTCTGTGCAGAAAGAAAACAATCTTCAAATGCCCCTTCCTCCACGAACCAACAGAACCCCTGCGCGTTTCAGGAATACAGAGGAAAACAGAGGCCATCGTGACTGATGGAGGAAGCAGTGGCGGCGTGAGTTCTATGAGACCTTGGATCTGGTGACGACCGAGCTGGATCACCGATTCGACCGGAAGAAGACAGACGGCAAGTCGCTGTCCTGAGAGTGCAAACTGTTATCGATGCTGCAAATGGAGACAACGCAGGGTTGAATGAGATCACTGCCGCACAGCTCCCGATCAGATTGACAAAACCCGTCTCTATATGCAGCTCACATTGCTGGGTGACCTCTCCGAGACAAAATGACTCAAGTCAGCTGAATTGTTGCTGGATTCGTCGGAGCACTGCATCCTCAAACCAGGGAGCTACTCACAGAGGTGGAAAAGTTTAAGGAACTTTGTCTATGCCTACCTGTCTCCGCCGCTACTCGCGGTTGTTCTCCTCCCTTCGCCGCCTTAAAGGTGGCTAAGGAACAATATGACCCGGAGACGACTGAGGTGCCTGACTTCACTGCACGTCCACAGTGACATTCTTGATGGGACGGACATTTCAGCCACTGATGAAGAGATTTATCGCACCAGAAGTCCACATTTGCAGTCTTCAAATAGGTAAGACATGCATTATTATTCATTATTGGTTATTGGTGCTGCCGCCGTTCAGAATCTGTGTAATGGTCGATATCATGTTTGTGGTATGTAGCCAGGAATAAGCAATGCTGTTAGCTGAGTGACATGACATACTTTAAAAATGACATTCATGATAACTAACAGGAAGGGCAATTTCACATTATTGATATTGCACTAGTTGATGTGCGCAGCGCAGACTGTTCTTAACGTAGAGCAACTTGATATCCCGTGTTAATGTTTGTTTAATTCTATCGGTGTTAGAAAAATAAGTGTTTGTGTGCATAACCGATATATAGGCTTGTTAGAACTTTTTGGTGTGTCGAAGGATGTAGGGGCGTGCTTGTGTGTCGTTTGATTGACCGTCTATCTGCTGTTTACATTACCACTTGTCAGAGTGCTAGTTCTGATGTTTAGCGTTCCCCTTTACCGCTCTAATTTCCCAATACAATAAGTAAGTCATTCGACTGTACAAATCCAACACACTGTTGGTAAAATATTTGATGTTATGTCTTTGTCGTGTGTGTATGTGTGTGCGTGCTTCATATCTGGTGACTAGTGTGCCCGTTATAGTGTGCACTGGGACCCGTCTGTACGCCACTTTGAGTGTCAGTGTTTGTGTGTCAGTGTTTGTGTGTGTGAGCAAGCGAGAGCGGGAGGGACAGAGAAATTGAGCTTCTTTCTTCCCTGGCAAATTCTGTAGCCTAGATTCGAGACAGCACCTCAAAATGCCTTCCCGCACGTTGTAACTACTGCAGAGTGATGGAGTCCACACTACCCAGCCGGCTTCTAGACGCTTAGCCCGAAAAATGCTAATAATAATAATAATAATAAGATAATAAAATAATAATAATATAATACAATTGTAAAAAAATAAAAATAAAACAATAAGAAGAAGAATCTCAGCATTAACAGAACCCCTTATTATTAGAGGTCCAGAGCGCAGGACTGTAAACTGTAACTATAATAACAATAATAATAAATATGGATGCAGGCAATAATACTGTACATGGGGTCCAGTTTAGTTGTGTTAGGTATAATTTTTAGAGTTTCCATAATGCTGTGATCAGCCTTTAAGTGCCTTTACATTTAATGTTTTGGAAATAAATTGTATATAAATATAGACATGTTTACTTTAAATAAAGTGTCACATTTTTCATGTGTTTTTTCACATGACTATTTCTCATGCTCATGTGTTTGACCAATCACCTTGGACTTAGGTCTGGACCAATTATCGTGCACTTATGTCTGTGGCAGATGAGGGGGCGTGGTTAAGGCACTATCTGCAGGTGACGGCGCTGGATTCGCCCCGTAGCGCCGCAGCTTTATCAGGTCTACCCAAACAGCCTCTTTAGCACTGATTGTTCGGACCCGGCTGAGAGAGTCTTCTTATATGTTGTTTTGTGTTTCAGTGGGGGCTGAGGCACGTGACGCGGAAACGCCTGCCGTCTGGAGCATATGCACACGTGTCATGACAAGGGCTCCTATCCTGAGTGTGTGTGGGGATGGGGGTTTTACCTGTTGCCCGTTAGACCAACCAGCGAGCAACAGGTGTGCAGCCACCCTGACCCTAGATCCAGGTCAGGTGTGGCTGCTCCAACCACACCATCCCCACACCAAAGCGTCACTGAATGTTCCTTTTCGTTCAGTTTAAATATCCCTCAAGAATGATCACGATTGTTCCTGGATGATGCAGCGCGGACACCAAAAGAAAGGGATGGTTCCTGCAAAGAACATAACATCCTGCGGTGTGATGATGCTTCATGTGACGTTTTATAGTTTTCAGGGTTTTGTAAAACGCAGCACGAGTCACAGTTTTCCGAGTTTCCTTTAAACGCAGCATCGGCTCAAGTCTTGGCGTAGCGAGTGGCTGGATGCAAATTAGTTCAGAGGGACGAAGCTTGTACTTACAGTATACAACTTCAGCTCATGACATCACAAAGCGGCCCGCTCCAGAAACGAATCAAATTGCGTCAACGCTCATCTGCTTCCGGTAAAATAACAGCAGTTTTCACTAGTTTCTGCTCCAAATGTACATCTATAGTGATCAAACTCGAATGACAAGACGTCTGAAATCCCAACAATAACAATATTTTAAGCAATATTATAAATAATATAACAATATTTCACTTTACTGGGTAGCAGGATAGTGGTGTCGCCATGGGATTATTTCATTGTAAAACGTGTGTTGTTCTTACAGCCACTGCCATTTCGGCCTCCGGTTCGTCGCAGGTCAAACGGACGCTGCCCAGATGAATAAATCGACCAAAGTGACAAACTGTGATTGATCACCCTCCCGCGTTGTCCACCTCCTGAAACGCATGTTAATGAGGTCGCTACAGGCTGGGGCGGTTTGCTCGGACGCAGCAAACATTTGGGAAATAATCAGGTATTTATTATGGATGGATGGATGGATAGATGTATAATTGTATTGATCACCAAAAGGGAAGCTCATTTAAAGCTCCATTTGGTTTTAGTTTTTTTGCCTGGAAATAAATAAATGATAATTAAGCGCCGGCTGGTCATTATCACAAAATGGCAATATCGATCAGCTTGTAGTTGCAGTGACCTTCGCGAGGCAAGGGGTCACGTCAAATCAGAAGGCAAACGATCACGAGAGAGAAAAGAGTACGACAGACGGAAGGAAGGTTGGCATGGAGTGGTGTACGACAGGAGACCAGAGACACTGCAGTCGCTGGAAATACCAGAGGATTTACAAGGCCACACAGTACACCATTCACAGCTACATTACTATACATTATATTAATGCATTGATATTTTTATTTTAAGCTCCGTGTCCCGGTTCCCAGAGGAATGTGAAACATAAAAACATGTCCCCGTTCTGGCCACTAATGACGAGCTATTGGCAAGCTAGCGCCAAACAGACGCCATCGATGTCATTCCATCTTCCTTGTCACGGTAACGATGGTTACCAAGTTTTACAGTGACCCAAAGCAGAGTATTGACAATGTGCTAATGATCAGAATTATCTGGTTAGTATTTTATGTTAAGTTTACAGGGTTTGGTTGTTTATAATAAAAATAATAAAAAATAATAAAAATAATAGTAATAATAATGATACAGCTGCAGGCTGCAATACACGGGGTTCAGTTCAGTCATGGTAAGTAGGTATTACAGGTTCCGAGGTTCCCGAATCTGCGCTCTGTGATTATATGCAGTGAAATTTAAAGCAGACCGAGGGACGCTCTCCTCCCGTGGATCCTTTCTTTAATGGCTCTCCTCGTGAGGGGATGGGGGCCGCGCCGCGCTCGGCACGGGAGGAGTGCGAGTTCTAGTTCAAATGGCGTTTGAGGAAGACCCGCCGCGTCAGCTCCAGGGGGCCTCATCCCCGCTGCGCGCTACCGCTCAGAGAGCAGTAGAATTCATGGCAAAGCTGGTGTATTTTGATTACATTGGATTGTACAGGTGCACCTAATAAAGTGCACACTGAGTGTATACTTTTTGAGGTAAATGTTTTTTTTTGCTTTTGCGCGGAATGTGTTGTGTACACCGGCGCTCCTGCTGTACGATGTAAGTTATGTTTCCGAGAAATACAGAAAAGGTTGTGGCATTTCTGTGAGTAATTACCGTATCTTCTATTTTTCCGACGCCTTCCTGGATGTTGAACGCATCACTTACTTGCCCAGTCGAGCGGACTCGACTCGATGTGTTCACAGGTTTTTGTGGATTTGTGTTTTTTCGTATTTTTTCATTAATCCGGCAAAGTAAGGGGGACCAAAAAGATAAAATACCAATGGAACAGATCCACAGACCATGTACCAGGTAAAAAGGTACATAAACAAACATGTAAAGGCAAAGTTTGTCATGTGAAACCACTACAGAGCGACGGAGTCTACACCTCACACCGGACAGGGTGCCAATGTACATTCTGAAGCAGAACCTGCACATTTATGGTACGATGACGTCATAAAGTCTTATAGTAAATCTCATCTTGTTCATTTTGTTTTTAAATGCTGGTGTGTCGGTGAAGCGCGACCGTCCGCCTGCCGTGTGTCAAATTTGTTCGGTTTATCACAAATCTCTGCTCCACATGTGGATCAATTTGAACAAAACTGAAACCACAGCATACCGGCTCAAACGACACCTCCACCCCGTTTGTACTCCACACTTCTGTCAATGTTGTGTTCCAGATGTGCTCCACGGTTTTGGCCCAGTTTAGCTCAGTTTTAGTTTTGTTGTCGATACTTTGGCGTTTGATGACTTCGACCACGTTTGTGATTTGGGTCAAATTTGGTTGTCTTTTTTCTCCGATGTCTGCTCCGTATGTCGATCGATTTAGATGAAAGTTGAACCACCAGATATTCGTGACGTTCCGATTAAAACGAGACACAAACGGTGTTCGTAACTTCTGCCATTGTTTCCGTTTCAGATAGTTTCGGCCTGAAAAATTCAGAGAATTTTCCCCGAGAAGTTTCAACAGCAGACCCCTAATCATTTTTGGAGCAACTTCCCTACACAATGTGCAGCTCGGAGGTCCTTACACCACTGAGGCGGTTTGAGTTAAGTTAAAGAAAGGTTTTGTGAAAAGTAAAAACATTTTTCATAAGAAATCGAAAATTGCACGTGGTGTTCGCCAACTTTTGGTCTGATTGACCAAAATAACCACGAGTCTGGTTGAACATAATCCTGTGGTTCACCCAAGTCGTTCAGTTTCTCTTATAATAACAATATTAATGCACAAAATATTCATGCTGATGTGAATTGTTGCAGAAATGCGGGACTTATGAGTGCATCACATTGGTTCTGAACTTTAACCAATATGGTGACACTTGAACACATGATATTGTTATATTCTGTTATATCATTACATAATATTACATGTGGGCTGAATGTTGCCGTGGTTACATATGAAGCTGTGAACATGCTGCGTGTTGCTATGGGACATTAAACATCTGCTCACATTAATCAGTAGTTAATGATTCAGGCCAGAAGGAAAACTTTCATCAGCCATCCCCAGTCAGGTGTTAAAAAGCAACGCAAAGTGCAACGCAAAGCAACGTACACACAGTTAAAGCACACAGAAAGGCAGAAACCAAGCACACAGAAAGGCAGAAACCAAGCACACAGAAAGGCAGAAACCAAGCACACAGGGCCACACTGGGCTCTCAGCTCATCCAGATTGGTCCTCCTCGGTCGCTTAGATACGACCCAGACATAAATTATAGATTTGAGGCGTAATTTGTTTCACGTCATGAATAATGAAATAACCAGCAATGCTCTCCTGCATGTTTAAAAAAAACACAAAACAATCAAAAGAAAGTGCAATAAGTGATTAAAAAAAATAATAATAATGAAAAAAAATGAAATCAGTATTTTTCTCCCACTGAACCACGAGAGCCGTGAAAATGTTTCAAATTCCACTCGATAAATAATGGGAATTAGCCTTTTTGTTGAGAGATCAAAATTGCAAGGCTTTTCGAATAAACCAGCTCCAGCAGAACTGCAGCTCTGTCTGTCTGTCCGTCTGTCTGTCTGTCTGTCTGTCTGTCTGTCTGTCTGTTTGTTCATTCCTATAACACGAGTGTGACTAACCTCTCAGGATGGATGTTCCGTCCACCCCTTTATTGACTGCTCATGCGACTTGGTCAACCTGTCGTGGTTGAAGGTGGCTTCAGGGCCCGTCCACGTCGAGGATGGGTGGGGCACGCCGTTTTTTTTACGTTTTCTACGTCCCTCTTGTGTCGTGGGGTTGAAAGGTCCTTCGAGAACAGTGTTTTAAAAATGTCGGTCGTTCCTGGATGATGCAGCGTGGACACCGACGAAGGGGACGGTTCCTCCAAAGGTTTCTCAGAACCTCCTGCGGTGCCACAACGCCTCCTGTGACGGATTAGAGTTTTCGGGGTTTTAAAAAATGCAGCACGAGTTGCAGTTTTACAAGTATGCTTTATACGCAGCATCGGCTCAAGTTGTCTACGTGTAGCAAGCTATATGCCGTCGACGGGCCGCAGGTCGCTGGATGCAAGTGACCTCCGAGAGACGAAGCCCGGACTTCTATGACTTTAGATTACGATCACTTCCGGCAAAATTACAACTGTTATTCACAAATTTCTGCCCCGAACGAACGACAAGACGTCTTAAATGTCCTGGTTCCAACCACACCTCAACCATGTCTGCGTGTACTGCGGTTGCTGTGTCCCAGACACTTTTAGCCTGAAAAAACACCAAGGAGATGAAAAAGAATAAAATCAAACACAGTCGTGTTCCAAGCCTGTGGGCCTCGAGGATTTGTTACAATTACAACATAAAGGTGTCGCCCATTACCCCCGACTGATTCCATTATATCTCCTCCACAACTGAAGGCAGTAAAAAACACTTACATTTGTGAATTGATTTATAAGTTTATGAAATACATTATTCATGTGAAGGCAGTTTTCCGTTGATTTACAAAGTGCCATAAAACAGATGTGCTCACCAAAATGGATGAATAATCGTGATAAACAATCGTGCTCACAATATTGACTAAAATAATCATGATCATCATTTCATCCATAATCATGCAGCCCGACTCCACAATGATAACCGCTGTTGGCTGCAGCGTAGGAAACCCGCCCACAGCCGCAAACGCCGCCCGATCCTAGAAATCACACTGTAACCAGGCAGGAAGGAATGAACTTCTGCAGTCACGACACACACCGGAGCAGAGAGCCAAAGCACATCCCTCCGTTGAACTTTAACCGGGGGCCGACTTACCTGGACCTGCATTGCTGTCTGCATCTGTATTTATTATTAATGTACTCGTCTGCTGGATCCTGCATGCTCCTCCCATGCTCCCCCTGGTAGTCTGACAAAGTGTCCTTGAGCAAGGTAGCGAGCAGAACTGGTCACATTGGTCTTTGAATGAACCCCCGCCCTCCCTTTCCAGAATCTCCCCCCTTCCTGAATTAAGATCAGATATCTCAATCCAACCACAGAGTTCCCGGGCTTCGCTCACGTGGACACGTGCACTCCGCCCCCCGGTCCCGCCACCCCGTTTTGCATGGGGGCGACGTGCGCGAACAGGGTTCAGCACGTGGTGGGTGCGTGGGGAGGTCAGGAAGTGGCATTCTGAATCTCAACCGAGGCCACGCCCCCTGGCCGCCGCCGCAGAAACTCAGGGATGTTTACAGTAATTACAGTGCTGCCGCCCGCTTCTTCAAGACCGGCACAATTAGCCCCTTTTATGCTCCCGAGGCGGCGGCTGTGTAATCATGAGTGGAGCGGGTGGGCGGTTGGAGGCGTTGGGTGGAGGCGTTTTCACACGCTCCACTGTAGCTAGTGCTTTTTTAATGCTGGGACTGTACTGGTGGTGTCTTGATGCGATCAGAGGAAGTTTTGTTGGAAGAGCAAAGTTCACCTCGCGCATTGTTGTTTTTCTCCATCTTTCCCTGCTGTAGTTTATCGACTCCACCCTCCACGCGGGTTGGACTAAAACGTGAGTTTGAGCACGAGTTCATTATTTCGAGCCTCACAGACACATGTTGTCTCAGATTCACAAATAAGAATCAGGTTTTGGGAAGTGAAAAGAAAAATCACAACATTAATTTACTCTACGTGCACAGTAGCTCTGCTGCACTGTACTGTACTCTACTGCACTGTACTGCATTGTACTGTCCTGAACTGTACTGTTACTGTACTGTACTGCACTGCACTGTACTGTACTGCACTGTACTGCACTGTACTGCACTGTACTGTACTGCACTGCACTGCACTGCATGGCGTTGTACTGCACTGTACTGTACTGTACTTCACTGCACTATACTGTACTGCACTGTATTGTATTGTACCACACTGCACTGCACTGTACTGTACTGCACTGTACTGCACTGTACTGTACTGTACTGCACTGTACTGTACTGTACCACACTGTACTGTATTGTACACCACCCCCTCCACCGTCTCTACAAGGTCTTTTTCACCAACCACTCGACTACTATCCCCACTAGCCAGCTCTGGTGGCAGCAGTCCACACTAGTCGTCGACCAGATTTACAATAATTATTGTATTAATTCAGTATTTATTAAAATATGTGCAGGCGCTGCACTAAACTCTGCCTTTGCCTCAACACGATGTCCTTTTACAGGGAACTGATGAAGGAATCCATCATTTCAGTCGATACCTTGATGAAAACACATGGTGCAATTTGATTGTTTAAATTGTCGATATAAAGACGTAGAATAAAATGATCTATAATCTGTCATCATTTGTAGGAATCTGAGACTAATTTCCAACGGAGAATGGTTTAGTTTCAAGGTTAAAACTGCAGGAGAGGACAGCCTCCTCCCCGTACGCTAAAAGACCTTTATGTTTTTCAAATTCACGTGTATTCCATAATATACGTTTTCCAAGGTGTGAGATGAGCATAACTCTCCAGTTAGAGTTTGCATAGAAAACATGTGAATACGCTGGTTCTCAGTGAGGAGTTACCACAGAAACGAGTACTTGTTTATCTTCTGTGTATTTTGCCTTGTTTACACACACACATACACACACACACACACACACACACACACACACACACACACACACACACACACACACACACACACACACACACACACACACACACACACACCAGCTCAAAACTCTTTATTTTCTAAGCTATGTACATTAAGACGGCCTTGAGAAATCTCTGCTTCATAAACACACTGCTGCAGTGCGACCGGGAGACATTTATACACAAGCACGCACGCACACACACACACGCATGTACAAACACAGAGTGTAAAATGCCGTTAGCATTTCGCGCTGGGGGTAGACGTCTGCGGTGCTAATCACTTAGTTCCAGCCAGTGTTTTCACACGGCGGTGGCCTCATTCTCAGCGTTTAGTTTAGTTAAGTTTCAGCGACTTATTTCTCTTTATGCAGTATATACGTAACATAGTGGAAAAGTTTCTGGTTAAATCCCGCTACATGGGACAACTATGCCATCTGCTGTTGTAAAATTCACCTGCATTGCGTAGCGATTGCAAAGGATTGTGGGTAACAATCATATTATCATTGTAGTTTCTTGTTGTCAATGATGTGTTGATGAAGAAGGACTCTCTGCTGACGCTGACTTAATTATAATATTACGTTTATTACAAGTAGGAACAGCATCAAACCAGACTTGCCATGGATGTCTGGGAGAGAACAGAATTCAAATGTGTTCCCTCCCGAATGGAACTAGGGAGTGTCCTTTATACTTGTACAGAGATAACGTAGCCCATCTGATTCTAATCTATGGGTCACCGTTCAGCTGACTGACATACATCTAAGCACATTCCACCTCCCTTATCACTGGGCCCCTGGCAATGGCTCTCTCTCTTGGGACCCCCGGCAACATCTGTTAGTAATTATATTATACAATGGGGCCTTTCTTGGGACCCCAAACATTCCAGACACTTAACATACCTGCATTTTTTGACAAAGGACAAGGTAGAATGGTCATCTCTTGTGGACAAGCAGCACATGCTTTGACGGCATCACATTAATGTTAACTAGCTGTACCGGAGAGATTTTTACTGACGATAAAAACACATAAAAACACATAAAACAAACAGTTAACCTAATAAAAACATAGCAAATTTAATCTACAACTAATGACATCCAACCAATTAAAACAGATAACCTTTGATGTGCATTTCAGGTTGGCTATCATTGTTTTCTCCACAATCATTCACAGACACATTACTTCGTGGAAAATCTTTCGCAAACCTGAGGATTACCCACAATCCTTTGCATTTGCTGCGCAATGCAGGTGCAACTTTACAACAGCAGATGGAATAGTTGTCCCATTTTGTGGGATTTAACCAGAAACTTTTCCACTATGTTACATATATACTGTAGATACCCGATTTCCTCAAATAGTGACCGGGGCCTTTATTTACCTAGGCTGCAGAGGGTACCAGGCCTGTATATCAAATTCCTCTCTTTAAGTATATTTGATAATATTTTTGTATGAATTTTAAATCAAACTTCAGTCTGGGTGCCATGTCTTGCAAACACATGAATGCTAAGAAAAAAAAGAGAGCACTAGTATTTACCCTAAAAGTCGCACTAGTGCTGGTAGATGACGGGGTCATTATAGTTTTCCAAGTTCATCTTGAACGCAATACTTCAGTAGGAAACAGAGGAAACTGAGTAAATTAAATACAATGGCAATAAAAACACACTGTTTTTATTTGCTTTGTTTCGTTGGTTTTCTATGACGATTAAAGATTCTTCTTCTTCTTCTTCTTCTTCTTCTTCTTCTTCTTCTTTTTCTTCTTCTTCTTCTTCGAAAATATATCGCTCTGATGGAGTTGTGGATATATACTGTATATATATATATATATATAGAGAGAGAGCAAAAGCAGAAACTGTCAAATTATCAGAATCAGTCCATCCCTCCAGGTATACTTTTAAATACGGGGAATTTCATGGTGTGGATTGGTGCGTTTCTCTCGAGACAATGAGCTTTAAAAATTCTTAACGGTCTAAAAAATAATGAAACAATGAAAAAATTGAATAAAAAGTAAGTAAAAAATATATACAAATCGCCAAAAAATACAAAACAGAAAGAGAACAGAATATAGAAGGTGCAATTGTATGCACTGGATTAATTATTGGCATGGTGTAATTGGACTATGAATATCTGCATAAAGACATACACATCCATATATAAACATGTGTAGAAGTGTGTGCGCAAACACATTCACACTCAAAAAAAAAAAGATGTAAAAATAATCAAAATGGAAGCGAGTTCTTTCTGTGGGAGTCAATTGCATATCACCATCTCAAGGGAAATTAAATTGTTATCATGGGAGCAGGGAGTAATAAATTACTTACACACAGCACTAAACACTATAAACACTTTCAAACTACATATGTATATATTTATTTATTTATATATATATATATATATATATATATATATATATATTTTTTTTTTTTTTTTTTTTTTTTTTTCTTTTGTATTTTTTTTAATGATGGCGTGAAGAGCTTGTGAGGAGACGGGGTTTGAAAGTGATGGAGACACGCAGCTTGTATCGCTTCAAAGCCTGACAAACGTGTGCAGCGCTGGGGCGTCCTCCCCCAGAGGAGGAGGTGAGGGTGGAGATGGAATGAAAGGGGGGTGGGGGGGTAAAGGAGGAGTGCTGCGAGCGACCCGAGCGTCCGGAAAAACCGGGAAACTCTGCTCCTTCTCCACGCTGAAGAGAGAGGGAAGAGAAAAGAGAGAGAGAGAGGATGGAGTCAGGGAGGGAGTTAGGGAGGGAGGGAGGGAGGGAGGGAGGGGCAGCCAGGGACTGAGCGATGCTCGCTGCACCCACGAGAAAGCTCGGACGGAGAGACACGCCCCGGTGCAGAGGTTCCGTTGGGCAGCTTCCAGCCTGTCCACGCACGTCCCACATGTTGTAATTACAGGGAGGCGGTGCCGTGGTTTCGGACCCAGGACCCAGACGCAGGCGCTGAAGGCGGGATTCCAAAAAATAAAGGCAGCGCTCAGTTCAAAAAGGGAAGCGGAACGGAAACACAAGCAGGTCTCCAATGTGACCAAAGCCCCTGGAAAACCAAACCAAATAGGTGTCATCTGAAGCTGGTAACACATGGACCCCGGCAATGTGACCATGTGACCAGGTGACCAGGTGACCAGGTGACCAGTTGACCATGTGACCATGTGACCAGGTGACCAGGTGACCAGGTGACCACTAACCTGCAGGACAAGACGAACTGATCCAGAGGAAGTCAAACCGGAGGCTGAAATACCCCAGGACACTGAGAAGCCATGAAGGCAGAAGAAGAGAAGACTCAGGAAAACAAGGAAGACATGAAGGACAAAAACCAAAATGGCACAGGAAGCACAGGCTGAGGGAAGAAAACTGAGTTTAGGGTGATATCAGTGGAAAACACAGAGTGATTAATAAATCATCATCTTGACAGAAGTAAATTATTTTTGTGACTCACACATTGCATTTATCATCTTCTGCCTGAATAAATACGTTTGACATCATTAAACGACTCATTTTACCGAGAGACTCGTCAGGAACCAAATGTCAGAAAACAAATGAAACTAAAAGGAGTCTTCCCTTTCATCGGTAACAAGGGTCCGGTTCAGTGTGGAATAAAAGTTTCCCTTCTTTCTTTTTTCAGTGGAACTTGACGCTCTCTCACGTGGCGTCGTTTGTGCGCAGCCGCCAAGTGGCTGTGAACCGTGGCTTGAGGAGATATGACATCACACGGCGCCGCGTTGCAGGCGGCTCGGGCAGAGGGAGCATTCGTTTGTTAACGGCGACAAACCAACGACCTAAACGGGAAAGAGCAGCGACAGCTGCTTTGCGAGGACGCTGTGGCCGCCGGCGCGGGAAGAGGTGGAGCCTTGTAAGGCGAACGCCATGTGTGCGCTCCGTCAGGACGTGGCCCCGGAGCGCTGAGCGATAATTAAACGTGGCGCTGGTCCCCGGTGACCGCCGCCCCGCCGCCCCCCCCCCCCCCGTGAAGCCCCTCGACCGGGCGATATGGTTGGGCACCTCCGTCCGCCGACCCAGCGGGAACGAGGCTCACGCGTGGCCTTCGTGGGTGGAGCTGTGTGGCGCCCCCCGTTGCCACAGGCGGTGGCGGCACGGGGCGTCGTCGACGGACGGTTTGCTTCTCTTTTGTGGTTGGTTTCCCTGCTCTCGGTGCATTTCAGTGACTTCGGATGAATGATGAACGAGGGGAGAGCCACGAGGAACGTCGGCTGCTTTTGCTCTGTTGAGTTGTGATTGGACAGAATTTCAACTTTTTTTGAGGGGGGGGGGCTTTTATTATGGAGTGAAATGGAGGGAGACAAGAAATATTGGGGTCGAGGGAGAGGGTGAGACAACAAACCACCGCAGGCCGAGCCGCCACGGACGCCCGGCGAACGGACAGATCCCGGACAGACTGGATGGAATTCTCGCAAGAATCCTTCAATTCCGTCAAAAACATTTATTTTGGTGGGAGGGAAAGAGTGAATCAGTCACAGTGAATATAAATGGCCTCCGACTTAAATACAATTCAGTGATTCAGTGATTATTTTCACTTTGCATCCGGAGGATTCGACCCGGGCGGTGCCGCGCCCCCCGTTCTGCCGAGGGATGGAGATAAATGGAGCGAGGCGGCAGAGAACACAGACAGGACGTCGCCACGCCTCAGCGCCGGCGGCCCTGGGGGGGGGGGGGGGGGGCAAACAGGTTTCGGGAGGATGAAGATTGCTTTTTTTATGGCGGGGTGAGGGTTCAGGGCCGGATTATAATTTGAGAGGAGGGCGGCCAGGCTGCAGCCCCTGCGGCCGCCACGAGGCAATAAAGCCTTAAACTTCAAAAGATTGAAAAGAAAAATTGAAAAGCAAACCGTGGGGGGTCCCCTCCAGCCCCCACCTATTTCGGATCTGACGCATTGAAGGATTCGTGTTAAAGTGGTAAAAGTGGGAGTGCCTTACATCCCTCCGTCCCCTCTGTCCCGGAGGCGGAATGTCACGACTCGGCTCCTTGACTCACGGCTCTGGGGGACGCCACGGACGCAGAGATGCGCGGCGGGTTTAAGTCCAGCCGGGCTTGGAGCGCGTGTTCGCCCTCCATCCGAACGGACCTTCATGCAGAGCGAGGTGAGACCGTGAGGGACCTCCAAGGCGGGGGGGGTCTGGAGTCTGAGATCCGACCCCGGTCTGACTCTCTGGTGCCGCTAAAGGTGCGGCAGGCATCAATGTCCCCGCACCGTCCTTCGGCCTCCTTGTCCATCGGCACAAAGCCAGGCTGCATAGAAATGTGCCCAACCAGTGATGCAAATCTCCATAGAACAGTAATTGATGGGACTGGTTGATTTAATTGATTTATGTGTCCGTTTTCTGTTGGTTTTGGGAAAACTGAAACATTTAATTAAGCTTGTCTCTGGAGGGTTAGGGTTAGGGTTAGGGTGAGGGTGTAGGGCTGGGGAGGGTTTAGAGCTGGGGAGAAGGTGCGTCTGCTGGGCACTGTGCGTGACGCTGCCCACCAGGGACCCCAAGTCCCACGCACGTCAACCAGTTCACATGCTCACATGCCACACCTCCATCTGACAATCCCAAAATGAGTCAAATGTTTTTTGCTTGTTTTGTTTTGTTTTTAATTTTACGTGTATATTTCCTCCTTTCTTCCTAATCTCACTCCCTTCACCTTTTGGTGAAACTTAGACGAAACATGATGAAAGATGGGATCAACGAATGACTCGAAACAACTGAAACATCCTTTTGTTTGGGGCTTGAAGGGGTTTGACTCGACCGAAACATAAATGCACCTTAACCTTCCCGCGTGCACGGCTGCAGGGCAGTGATGCTGCTAAACTCCCCTGGATACGAGCGCAGCCCCTCCTATGCAGTTACCAGTCATTTCATTTGGTTTTGATGTGTCGCTTCTGAGACGGAGCGGTGCATGAAGCTGCTGAGCATCAAAGCCTCCGATTTTGCACTGACTGCATGGACGGATGGACGGACGGATGAATGGACGGACAGACGGACGGACGGCTGGGTGAATGCATGCAACGCCACGTTGATCCAGCTGCCTTTCGCTGTGGGATCAAACCTAAATCATTAGTCGGGCTTTCTCCGCTTTCTCTCCTCCGTCGAAACCACAAAACCAAACTTTCACAAACCTCTCTCTCCTTTCTTTCTCCTTCCCACAAACTTTTCAATTGAATTTCCTTTCGCCTCTAAAAGCCACGATCAACACTCCTCCGCAGCGAGGAGAGAGGCCATTAGTGCTAATGGCGGCTCTACCTTGAGTCTGCTCTGAAAGCCCTGGGAGACGCCGCCGGTTGCTTCATCGCGATCTGCATGTTTTCCTTTTTCATCCGAGTTGCTCTTTCAACTAAGTAATTATTGTATCAAGGCGGCGCCGCTCCCACAGCGGTTGCGCCTCAAAAGCGTTGTTTGATGTCAGAGTCGGGAGTTTAGGAAACAGCGAAAATGGGTCTCTCAGGGTTCTCGATACAAACTGAGATCAGTGTTGAGTTTCATTTCAACAGCCACCATCCGACCAAAACAACGCGACTGGGATCATTTAGTGGATTGGAATTTTGGATTTTTGTACATTTCGCGAGGTCGACTCTGGCACAGAATGAACAATTCACCCACAATGCACCGGGCCGGGCCAGAGAGGGTGTATATTCAGTTTCGTAGACACCCGCACACCTACCTAATACATACAAGTTGGCAAGTTATTACAGTATGTAAGTATGACGCCCTGTTCTGATACCAGAGTCGATTTATAACGTTTGTGTATGACTTGATATCACAGTGTGAATATACTTCATGAATTTATTGTTTTATTTTAGGGTAGAAAATAAAACAAAAACTAAACATAAATGCACCTTAACCATCCCGCGGGCACGGCTGGAGGGCAGTGATGAAATTGCCTTTTCGTCGAAAATGTGTAATTTAAAAAAAACTTAAACATATTATGTTGCTTCCTAAACTTAAGTGATAACTGTTAAGTTTGGGATGGAACGAGACTCAGTTTAAAAGTAAACATATTGAGCTATCAAACTCTGAAGACGATATTGTTGGCTGCACTTAATGAAGTCCATTAATGACATTATTGTCTTAATGGGTGGCACTTAACGAGCATTTAAGATGGACTGATTGGAATGTGATGAGATGGATCACGGCTCACTGGTCCACTTATTGAACCCTTTTACATAAAATTAAAAAACACGTTTAAATTTATTTAAAATACGCCGTTTACTGCTACTGCTGAGTCAATTACCAAGCAGGTGGAGATCCCAATTAGCCTTTAATGTCAGAAAAATAATGCAATACAAATTCATAAATATTATAAAAATAATATTATTACAGTGATAGATGCCTAGTTACATAAATGCATACTGATTACCATACCTACATTTCTAAAAATGTCTAAATTCAAATTTGAAGGTTGTGAGTGTCTCTGCAGAGTGTAATGAGCTGGGTAGTTCATTCCACCATTGGGGTACCATGCATGAGAAGAATCTGGATTGAGAACTCATTCCACGCAGTGGAGGCACCACCAGCCACCGCTCATTTGGAGACCTCAGAGAGCGGGTTGACGCGTATGGCCTGACAAGTGATGCAATGTGTGTGGGTGCTGATCCAGTGCCTGCTCTACAGGCCAGCATCAAGGATTTGAACTTGATCCTGGCAGCTACTGGGTGCTAGTGGAGAGAAATTGAGAGAGGCGTGACATGTGCACACTTTGGCTGGTTGAAAAGCATGCACGCTGCTGCATTCTGAACCATTTTCAGAGGTTGAACAGTGCACGCTGGTAGACCAGTCAGTAGTGTGTTGCAGTAGTCTAGTCGTAAGATGACAAGCACCTGGACAAAAGTTAGCTGGTGGTCAATCACCCAAGATGTCACCTACTTACCGGGATGATGAGTAGTTCTGTCTTGGAGAGATTCAGTTGGAGGTGGTGTTCCTTCATCCAGACGAAGATGTCTGCGGGGCATGCCGAGATTCTCGCCGAGATAGTGGTATCCCCTGGAGGAAGGGGAGGTAGAGCTGGGTGTCATCGGCGTAGCAGTGAGGAGAAACCATGGCTGGCCACTGAGGAGAAACCATGGCCTGGATGACCGATCCCAGTGAGGAGGTGTACAGCAAGAAGAGAAGAGGGGAAGAAGTACAGATCCCTGGCGGATGCTGGTCCTTACCTTGTGTGAGTTGGACACCTCTCCTTTCCACAACAGTGTCTGTGCATGGTGTCAGGAGGGCTCTGATGCGTGTGAACACCAGGAAAGCTGCGGGCCCAGATGGCATATCTGGGAGAGTACTGAAGACCTGTGCTAACCAGCTAGTTCCGGTGGTCACTAGAATATTCAATGCCTCCCTGGTAAAGTTGCTGGTCCCATCCTGCTTCAAGCAGTCCACCATTATCCCTGTGCCGAAGAAAGCCTCTCCTGCCTGCTTGAATGACTACCGTCCGGAGGCCCTCGCCTCGGTAGTCATGAAGTGCTTCGAGAGGCTGATTAAGGATTACATCTCCGCCTCTCTCCCCCGCATCATTGACCAGCTGCAGTTTACATACCGGCCGAACAGATCCACGGACGACACTGTCTCCCAGGTACTGCACCCCACGCTCACGCACCTGGATGGTTGGAAGGGGGGCTATGTGAGAATGCTGTTCATTGACTATAGTTCAGCTTTCAATACCATAGTACCCACCAGACCGGCTGTCAAGCTGCAGGAGCTAGGACTGAACACTCTGCTGTGTGCCTGGATCCTGGACTTCCTCACAACCAGGCCCCAGGTGGTCAGGGTGGGGAGGCATACGTCCAGCCCCCTCACCCTGAATACAGGATCCCCCCAGGGCTGCGTCGTCAGCCCCCTACTGTACTCCCTGTACACACATGACTGTGTGGCCAGGTCCAGCTCCAACACCATCATCAAGTTTGCTGACAACACCGTCGTGGTGGGCCTGATCAACGATGACGACGAGAAGGCCTACAATGAGGAGGTGGCTGACCTGTCACTCTGGTGCCAAGACAACAGCCTCCTCCTGAAAGACAGCAAAACTAAGGAGCGGATTGTGTACTTTAGAAGAGGATTACAACTGAGGACGCACGCGCCATCTGTGATTAATGGGACTTCGGACTGTTGACAGGGTGAGCAGCTTCAAGTACCTGGGTGCCCAAATCACAGAGGACTTAACATGGACTATACATACAGACCTGTTGGCGAGAAAGGCGAGGCAGCGTCTTTACCACCTCAGGCAGCTGAAGAAATTCAGTCTCAGTGAGGATCTCTAGTCTAGGACGTCTAGTAATCTAAAGGTTGCTGGTTCGATCCCAGGCTCCTCCTGCTAGCATGCTGTAGTGTCCTTGAGCAAGAAACTTAACCCCTAATTGCTCCTGATGGCTGCGTCCGTCAGTGTTTGAATAATTGTAAGTCGCTTTGGATAAAAGCGTCTGCTAAATGTAATGTAATGTAAAAAAAAAAAGTCCTTCTACTGTGGAGCGGTGGAGAGCATCCTGACAGGCAGCATCACTGCCTGCTTTGGGAACTGTACTGCTCAGGACAGGCGGGCCCTGCAGAGGGTGGTGCGTTCAGCTCAACATACCACTGAAACTACCGTCCCCTCCCTGCAGGACTCATACACCAGGAGGTGTAGTAGCAGGGCCCGCAGGATCATGAAGGATCCTCAACACCCCAACAACAGACTGTTCCAGCTGCTGCGATCAGGCAAGCGCCTCCACAGTCACACAGCGAGAACAGAGAGACTGAGACGGAGTTTCTTCCTGAAAGCCATTAGAACTGTCACTGCTGAACTCCCCAGGGGTCGACACTGAGACACTCACATAGGCCCCACTGCCTTACTTTACTGTCTGTAGCATACTGTACTGCATACTGTATCACTGTTCTTGGTTATAGCATGCCATGCTGTATCACTGTTCGGTGTTACTGTATTGCTGTGCCATACTGTTACTGTGTACTGTACTGTATATATTCACACACTACCTCACTTAATTCACATGCCACTCTACTGCACATATCTGTATATATAACAAAACCCTATTTCTTTTATTTCTATTTTGTATTCCCACTTAGTATATTACCTTTTTTACTATTATTTTATTCTATTTACTAACTGAATTATGTTCTTGAAATCAGTTTGTTTCGTCAGTTTAGTTAGTTAGTTAAAAGAGAGAGTATAGTGTGTGTGGTGCTGGAGGGTGTGGTGGAGGTGTGTGTGAGCGGGGTTAGGAGAATTGGCTACTGCCAATTCTCCTCAATGAAGGTGGCAAAGTCATCAGCAGTCAGGGTAGAGGGAGGTGGAGGGTTGAGGAGAGTTTTGAAAGCAGAGAAGAGTTTGCATGAATCAGGATTGTTGCTAATTTTGTCCTGATAGTAAGTGGTGTTAGCAATACTAGATGAAAAGGAGGATAAAGAGGTTTGACACTTATTCAGGTCAACGTGGTCTCCAGACTTACGTCACTTCCTCTTGGCCAACCTGAGCTCATTCATGATCATGATGAGCATGATCTCCAAGAGTCCCGGAACGCCAGGGGTTGGAGGGTGTTTCCCTGTCTTGTCTGGAGGAGAGGGGACAGAGGTTATCAAGACATGAGGTTAGTGTGGAGCAGAGCGGGTCTGTGGCATTATTAACATCAAGTGAGAAAAGATGTTCGGGTGGGGGAGGAAAGAAGAGACCAGAGAGGAGAACTGAGTGGGAGAGAGAGAGTAAACGTTTTGACGGAAACACAAGGAGGGGAAACCGTTGGACATGGAGGCAGAGATACTGGGAACTGAATAAAAACAGTGATCTGATGTGTGTAATAGGTTAACAAGAGGTTTGACAGTGATACAGTAGTTACATGTCAAGATGAGATCCAGTTGGTTGCCTGCTTTGTGCGTCGCTGGGGTGTGGCGGAGGGTCAGTCTGAACGAGGAAAGCCGTGTGAGGAAGTCAGCAGCTTGCGGCTTGTCTAGGTGTATGTTGATGTCACCCAGGATCACAAGCAAAGAGCCCTCCTGTTGGATGGACCAGAGAAGCATGTCCAGTTCCTCCACAAATCTCCCCAGTTGCCCTGGTGGACGGTAGATAACAACAATGTACATTTTAACAGGATCAGTAATAGTTATTGCATGATATTCGAATGAGGTGTTATTGCAGAGGCAGAGGAGTTGACTGAGTTTCCAGTTTGGAAAACCTGAGAGATTAGAAAACATGCCGCTCCTCCTCGCCCAGTCGAACAAGGGGTGTGGGAGAATGAGAAGTGGGTTGAGAAGGCAGCAGGGGTTGTTGTGTTCTCTGTGCGATTCCAAGTTTCGGTGTGGGCTGAGAGGTCGGCAAGACAGGGATGAAGTCCACCTTGCAGTTTCCACAGTCCAATGGAGGAGGTGGGGATAACAGCAACAGCCTTCTGAAGATGACGGTGGTTGCGAAAAAGTTAGTTGCGAAAAGACGGTTGCTTTGCCTTCATGGCAGCTTTGCACACTCTTGGCATTATCTCAACCACCTTCAGTCACCTGTTATGACCCATCCATAATAGATACATTTATACATACGCACAAACAGCACATAGACTAGGATAGGAGTCTGAGCTGGCAGGGGGTCGACCTGGTCACCCTTTCCGGCCAAGAGATTTAGAGAGAGATTTGAGTCTTTCACTCACACTCACACACATACAGTGTATGACATATGACAGCTACAATTCTACAGCGCGGCTATCCCGGTCCACCCCGACTCAGGCCGATCTCAAATCGCTGCCAAATCAGCCTTGAAAATCATGTAATGTGGCCCTAGCTTTACCCAGAAATCTTACCCAGAGGTTGGATGCCCTAATTGGAGCTAGACTCGCTAGTTACATAGCCACAGAACAGGTTATCAATTTTGGTGCATATGTGGTTACAAAGCACAGCAAAACAGTGGAAACCCTTTATGAAAAACAGAGTCTAAGATATTCTGACTATTCCTTCACAATGGAGAAATTAGAGTGGAAAAGAAATCCCATCAATCAACTGAGGCAAAACACGTGGGCAGCTGCTACCTTACAGAGGATGGAACATACCAGTTGATTACCTTCTTTGTGTATCACACAGTTTGCATTAAATTACTTTAATTTTAGGGACTGTACGATGGCACAACATTTCCCATCTGGTAATGCTGCTTCTTTGATGCGTGTAGCTTCACTCCAAAGCAGGAATGTTCTGGAAAAGATCAAATGCGGTCGGATGCAGTTCCTCGAGAAGAATAAAGATTTCTGGAGATCTTTCATTCGCTTTGGTGTAGTGCCAACAATGTGGGGTGGGGACTTTGGCAAAGATTATTTTTTTCATCAATGACCAGAATATTGGTTATTTTGTGCAGCAGGTTCTTTCACTCCACCTCATCTACCAGGGTCCACTAAGTCACTGCTTTGGTATGAAAGGAGCTTTAGTTGAATTCCAAGCATGTAGGCAGCATGAGCATTGTTGACTCGTGTAAGGAAATTAGTTAATTGTGTTAAGGGGCTACAAATTTCTTATTTAAGGCCGGCCCTGGGTGGAGTGCTGGAGGCAAGAAAACCAGAAATCAGTCAAGCCTCAGATGGACAAACATGATATTATTATTATTATTATTATTATTATTATTATTATTATTATATTATTGGATGATATTCGTTGACTCAGTGCCGCCATGGGCTTTCTTGGGGAGTACGACCTCCAGGGATGCATGCTGGGAAATCTGAGTCAATGTAGGTTGTACACATCCTGGTATTGTAGGAGCTCTTGGCTTCATGTGAACTTCAGTTTGCAACAGAACTTGGACGGAAGTAAACAACGTCAAGAGAGTTCACCGGAACAATCGAAGGAAGGAGGGATAAAGGAGCATGAAGGACGACAAGAATAGACAACAACAAACCAGAACAGAGAACAAACTCCAGATAACCTGCAATGCTTCTGCCCACCTGGGCACAGAGAGATGTTGGACTCTTTTCTGGCAGAACCAGCTGTAAATGGATAGAGAGAGAGAAAAAATATTTCAGGCTCTCTTCACAAAACTTACTGTCGTGACGGACCCTCACCACCAAACACACTCGAAGCAACATCAGTGTGAAAACAGATCGACTTGTTGCAGCAAAATGTGAAAACAACACAAAGAGATGCTCAGAAATGTTGTTTGTGGCCCCCTGGAGTCAAGCATGAGGAGCTGCTTCAGGAGTGCATTAATATTTCATCTTCCTCAACAAAAACCAGGCAGAACAAGAGGAGAGGAAACCACGTCTTCCTGCCGCCTCTTACACCTTCTGCTTCATCAGGATGAAGGGTAGACATCTTCTTATTAAACTAAATCATAATACAGAACTAATAAGTGATTTTTGAGGGTTCTGTTCTCTGTGTGAGTTTGGAATAGAAAGATAATTTTGTGTGAATTATAAGAGGGTTCCATGTGAATCCCACCTTTCTCCGTGCGATTCAAATAAAGGTCATTATCTACATCTATCTATCTATAAATAACAGTGGTTCAGGTGGTCTGGGCTCAGGATCCATGCAGTGCAATGCATACAGTCATGCAGATCGGGGTCAGAAGCTTCGCTTCATGTTCACATCAACCATCAAAAAGGGGAATAAATGTGATGTCAGTGTTTTCCACCGGGGCGTGATGGTTGGTGCCAGACGGGCTGGTTTGAGTATTACTGTAACTGCTGGTCTCCTGGGATTTTCACACACAACAGTCTCTAGAGTTGACTCAGAATGGTACGAAAAAACAAAACATCCATCGAGCGGCAGTTCTGAGGACGGAAACGCCTCGTTGACGAGAGAGGTCAACGGAGAACGGCCAGACTGGCTGGAGCTGACAGAAAGGCCACGGTCACTCAGAAAACCACTCTGTACAACTGTGGTGAGCAGAAAAACATCTCAACGCACAACACATGGAACCTTGAGGCGGATGGGCTACAACAGCAGAACCACGTCAGGTTCCACTTCTGTCAGCCAAGAACATAAAGCTGAGGCTGCAGTGGACACAGGCTCCCAAAACTGGACGGTCAGAGACTGGAAACACGTAGCCTGGTCTGATCAATCTCCGTTCCTGCTGAGGCACACTGACGTAGGCTCAGAACTTGGTGCCAACAGCATGAATCCATGAACCCCACCTGCCCTGTGTCAACAGGTGGTGGTGGTGTCGCAGTGTGGGGTGCTGCACAGTCCTTGGCACACTTGGGGCCGTTAATACCAATCCATCATCACTTGAATGCCACAGCCTATGTGAGTGTTGTTGCTGACCATGTGCATCCCTTCATGGCCACAATTTACCATCTTCTAATACCTACTTGCAGCATGATAATGCTCCGTGTCCCAAAGCAAAAGTCGTCTCAAACTGGTTTCAGGAACGTGACAATGAGTTAAATTTTCTTCAGCTTTCTTCCCAGTCACTGATCTGAATCCAATAGAACACCGTTGGGATGTGATAGAACGGGAGATTGGCAGCATCAATGTGCTGCTGACGAATTTCAGCGTCAGTGTGATGTTGGTAGTGAACACTTTATTCCATCCGCTGGTGGAAGCTGAGCAAATAGCATATAGTGCTTGTAGTAAGTCAAAAAACTGCTGCTTCCTGACAACTATTTTTTGACACGGTTCACACCAACCAAATTAAAGGGATGTGCCGCTCGTGGAATGTAATGAATGAGTGGGTCGTGTTTCTTGAGATGAGCTTACAACCAGTTATAATTCCCCAGCATATTTGATGCATTGTCGTATGCCTGGCTACGGCAATCAGAGAGATCCACCCCAATTCGCTGAGCATCTTCATTACAGAGATAGCCAGACTTGACCCGGTGTGACTGTTAATGGGTTAAAATCCAATAAATTGCTCAAGAACTTTCCCCTGCTCACTCACAAACGCAAAAGTCAGTGTGGAGTGTACTACTGTTTTATCACCCATTAGGCCAATAAATTCTTCACAAATAGTTGACGAGAAGTATGAAGCCTTACCATGGCCCTTCTGACCATTCCTCTGAAAATGTTCCATTAAAACAAGGTCAAATTGTGCGACCAGCTCTAGAATTCACAGGTAATTAGCGTTTGTGTTGGGACTCCAAAAGTTCATCATCTCCCCGGAACGGAAGCCCTCTTACACTGAAGAAATTAATACCTCTTTCCAGTACTGACCCTCTGCTTCAGTCTGTCTCCCAAGGGAAGCATCCACTGTGCCCGTTGATGTTGAGCGCAACGTATAAGTGAAAGCATGCATTTTCTGTGTGCGCCACTCATCTTGTGTTCTTTTATTCTCCCAGGGTGTTTCCAGTCAGTAAAGCCCAGCAACAAATGTCCTGGAATGTGTCGATTAAACTTTACAAGAAAAGCGATAAATCACTCTGGTGGACTTTAATCCATTCCCGTGGTACCATTTCACCATTGTGAAGGTGTCTGGTCAGTTCATCGTGAGTGAGAGAACGTGTCTATCCCTCAGCCTCGTTCCCCCTCCCGGATGCCTGGATACTTGGCGGCCCGATTCTGAAAGGCCAAAACCCCTTTCATCAGAATCTCCTCCTGGACCTTCTGTGTAATCGATCCTCATAATGCAGGGTCTTCACAAATGATGGGAAATCATTGTCTGTTCTTCTCCCGTTTTTTCATTGTTTTCCCGATTTTGTTGTACCCCTAGCTGAGGCGGTGCGTCACAGCTGGAGTTACTGTGGAGGCTTCCAGGCAAACATTTTCGTTACTAACTAGCTGAGGCTGTGCATTGCTGCAACCGACGGTAGAGGCTTCCAGGCTATCGTTTCTACTAACTAACTGGACATCTTCCATTGGGATATTTCCACCGCCCTCTTCTTCAATTTGTTTAGCTTCTTTGAAAAAAATGTATTCCACCGTTGTTATCATTGACTTGGCTTGCAAGGTAAGCCACCTGCTCTCCATGCCAACCCACCTTTGACATTAGCCAATCTACACAGTGCATTGCCACTTGCTAACAGGTCACCAGGTCACTTTCTGAGCCATCTCAGCAATAAAACAATCAATCATGACATCATGACACACATTCTGATTGGATAATTATCAAGATCAAGAGAATGGCATCCACGCATCCATCTCTCTTTTTTTTCAAAAACGTTTGCAGTGGCCAACTGTTTATCAATCTTTATGTTGATATAATTGATTGTTATTTATCTATTAATAATTGCTTCATGATTCTATTGTTTTTTGCATGCGTATAAAAAAACACAAATTACACTACAAAAATTCAGCCTCAGGCCTGAATATGAACGTCAGGAACAAAGAACAGGCATCTTTACCCTGTGGGGTGTGAGCACCCCGACGAAAGGTCTAACGTCCGATTTTTATGTATTTTCTGCCATTCTGCAGAGCGTTCCTTCACCTTGACCATGATGTCACAAAGCACCCGGCTCCTCAAACTAATCAAGGTACGGTAGCGTTCCTCAGCTTCCGGTAAATTTGCAACTGTTTTTCCACTAATTCCACTAAACTGCTCCAAATGTAGATTGATGTTGATCAAACCTAAACCATAATATGTCTGAAAAGTCCCGGTTCCAATGAGACGTCAACAATATCTGCGCATCCTGCGGTTGCCATATTTCAGATACTTTTAGCCCGAAAAATGCCAAGATTAATAATAAAATCAAATCTAATCAAAATCTGAGCAAAAACAATAGGGTTCCAGCCCTGTGGGTTGGACCCCTTATAATAAATATGGCTGCAGGCAGCAGGGTGGTCGGCCCTTGCTGGGTGAGTCAAACTGCAAATGTCCAACTATGCTGCGTGCGTGTGAATCTACAACTGCATAACACGATCCCTGCTTAATAATTGCACATGTATTGCCAGTAATTGTGAATAAGCATGCATCATCATTTACCAGTGATCTCTGAATGGCTTTACCCATTGGCGTGGCTTTATTCCGTAATGCAAAGTCATTATTTTTTCCTAATATTTCAGAACAGAAATACAGCCACAGTCACCGCTTCAGCATACGTTGATGGAAATGTTGGGGAAGGTATGTTGCCTCGGTAGTTCTGATATTGCAATATAATCCCATCCTAAAACACCGTCTTTTATTATACCAAACGTTTTCATGTGAAGGCTGGTTCCTTCTATCAAAACATCATCCAGGTCACTTGCTGTCCATGTCAAAACGTGTTGGGTCTTGCTCTTAAGTACAACTGTCAAACTGACAGCTGCACACTGCTTGTTCCCGGCGTCTTCAAACTGTGCTTCACCCTGATGAAATGAGCCTCTTAACACCCAGATGTGGGGTGAATCAACAGGTATTTAAAGGAACTTCATCCGTATTAAATGTTGTCAGAGATTTTGCAGCAACTCCTGTCGTTGTTTTTATAGTTGTTCTTTCTGATTTTTTTTGCAGTTCTTGCGTGAGGGTTGTTTTGTTTTTTGTTTTTTGTCCAGAGTTTTCAGAGTTTTGTTCAAAGGTTTCAGAAAGTACGAGTCTTTTTTCTACGAGGAGAGTGGCTGACCTCCAAAAACAACACGCTCTGCCCATCGTTTCTTTGCTGCCTTGGAATTTGGGCTTCCGTGACACATCTGGATGGGAAACAAAAACACAAAAAGAATGAAAATATTTCAGAACACATACACAATAAAGACATGTTCCTTGTATTATGTAATTTCTTTTGATTATTGTTACCAGTAATTATAATTCAGGAAGTTTGCATGCATTGATATCTGTGGAATGTCTATAAATTCAGACAGTGATGTTATTGGGTTTTTGTTTTGTAGAACTTACTCTGGTGTGTGTCAGTTGTCCATTAGAAGCAAATATATTTATGATTTTTAATATGCTGCATTTTGTTTAATCCAATTGTCTTAATTGCCTTCTAGTAATATTTTGATTACATTTTTTCAAAAATAATAAAGGTGAATAGTAATAAAATAATACAAAGTCACTTTGTAACTCTGTATGGTTAAGAGTTAGTATTTTAAATTCCTTTAAGTCAATTCCAATCGCCACTCTGATCTGTGTACTCTGTCAACTTGCGCATGTGCTCCAGGATTTCTCCGTTGCAGCATACGTACGTCTGTGCGAGCAGCCATCTTGGTGCGGTTGCGATTGTTGATCACAAACGTCTTCCACGAAACTGAACCACCGATCTGGATGAAACTTGACTCGACTCCATGTTGGAGCTGCCCCGAATTCAAATCTTATTCATGTTGTCTGTGGGTTCGTCGGATCCATGATGTCCATAAAGTTCTGACGTCACCTACATATGCACGTGCCCCCATCTTGGTGAGGTCCGCATTGTTGACCAATCACTAGAATGCGGTGCTATCATGTGACCTGTGCGAGGGGGCGATGGTAAAAAAAAAATCTATTTTTTTACTCAATTATTCCTCAATAATGGGCTGATCTGGATCAAACTTGGACGACGGCATGTCAGGACTGCCCTGACTACACATCCCGACTACACACTTTATTCATCTTGTCAGTGGTGTGTGGAACGATGACATCCACGCACATCTGAGGTCAGTTTTTCATAAACAAAAACAACAGGGCTGGAAAAGATTGAGCGGCAAGATTGATTTCAGCAGAAAGTTCAACACAGGACATGAAATAACCTCAAGGTTTTTTTAAATATAGGTTTGGTCTCTAATGCAACTTGCACCTCAAAGTACATAACAAAACACAAAACAGTCAAAGCGTCCGTATTTTATTTTTCAAAATTATACAATAACAATAATAACAATTAACAATATCACGGCATAAAAAATCAGCAGCAAACTTAATTGTATAAGGAGGTTAAATAAGGATAGGGTGTGATAACCACAATATTACAATTGTAGTTGGATGAAATTAAGAGTTGTCATTTCTGTAGAGCCCAACATAATTATTATTTTTTTTTAATTGACCTGTAAATGTTTTCTCTCGCATGGCGGAGGGCTCCGTGGCGCTCAGTGGCCCCTGGGCACGGGCCCACAATCCGGGCTTGTGTGTGTGTGTGTGTGTGTGTGTGTGTGTGTGTGTATACGCTACACATCCATACACACACTTGGACCTTTTCTGCTGAATTTTCCCCCTGGGGAGTAAATGTTAGTGTCATGTATTTAGTGCTTATTCTCTGACTTCATTGTTTTCTTTACTTGTTTATTTTTCCTTCCTTTGTTTTTGGCTTTGAAACATGGTCGACTCCACCAGATCAACTGTGCTTTCCTTGGTGTCTGCTGAAGAGCAGCCGGCTCTCGGAGGAACCGTTAATAAAGTCTTTGACGTTTTCCATTTGGCTTCCTGCGCTCGCTGTTAATTGACTTTCGGAGCCGCAGAGTAATTGGACTATTAGTTTTGACAATCACCAAGCTAGCGGCTAACCGCTAACAGAAAAGAACACCGCCCTCCACACCATCCCCACCTCACGGCCTCGGGTGGTGCCTCACACATACAGCAACCATAATAGTGGACCATGATAAAAGGCCGTTATAAGGAACTTTCTCCCCTCCCTGTCCTCACTCTTTGCGTTTCAGGCGACACGGAGCTGATTTTTCGGTGACATTGATTTTCCGAGCTCGTCGCTCGTGAGGTCTGGTAAACAGACTTCAACTCGGTGTTATCGTCTCATCACCGCAAAGCGGAAATTAAAGGCTCGATTCCCTCAGTGGGCGAGCGACAGCGCGTGACAGGGACGCCGTGAAGCTTCCTGTAACGGGGGTGACCCTCCCTTATTAACTTCCTGTTTTTATTCGGTGAATTCGGACGACCTGGCTCAGGGGCGGAGGGTTCCGAGATTTGTCAGATTGCGTCAGCGAAGAGCAGGGTACACAAACAGCACCGTGGTTTTTTTGGAGCAACTATTGATTTTCTGGCGGCGCAGAATCGTATGAAACAGGGTGATCTGACGCCGCTAATAAGCTTCCGTCGCTTCCTCCGTGGCGGACCCTTCAGAGGTCAACGCAGCCTCCCTGCAACACACACAAACTGCTCCTCTGCTTCATATTTATTTCTTGTATTGATCTAATATCGACTGGAAATCAATTCCGAAACACGACGGCCTTTGTCGATGACATTTCCAAACATTTTGGGTCGAGGTCCGGTCGCCTGCCCCCTGCTGGTCACCCAGCGCCGTGCACGGGGTGTCTGCGGGCATTGTTCCGCACATGCAAACTAGAAATCGAAATGGGTAAAAAAATAAAAAAATAAATTGATTTATTGCAGACTTCCATGTTTTGCCGAATAGTGCAAATAGAATCCATTCAGCGCAGAAGTGAGGAATACCTGCTCTGAACGACCGGTGGACACTTCCTGTCGATTCTGTTTTTATTCTGTTCTGCTTGGATACTGTTGAACGAGCCGTAGAACGTCACCGCGTTTAGTCAGTGCGCACGGTCCATAACGTTCAAGGTCAAGTTTTATCTCATCTTGTATATATTTCGGCTGCCGAATGAGGGATCCCACATTTGTTTCCAAACAATTTTGTCCGGCTGTTCCCGGCGTCGTGGTGACCCCCCGCTGTGCTCGCTCCGCGGGGGCGGACGGTGAATTATGCAAACGTTGCTCGACGTCGTCAAAATCCATCTCATCCATCAAAGACAGACGAACTCCGCGGTATTTAACCGCACGAATATCCACTGTAAACGCATTACATCCAGAGCTGTTGATTTGATCACAGGCCTCCTGCTCCTGTGTCACATTTCCGTTTTCTCTGGAACCAATTGTTAATTAAAGTAATGATTTCTCTGGGATCTTGTTTTTATTTGTTTACCGTCATCTCCTCCGACGCCGACACCAGATTAAATAAAGATATGCTCCGTGCCAAGACACTCCCCAACAGTCTCATTTCATTCTCTCAATAAACGTAGAATATTATGTGCGCTCCCAACACCCACGTGTGCACCATTTGCATAACGCACATTTACATTTCTTATTGATTCTGGGAGTAAAAGAATCCAAATCCAGAGGGATGAAAAAATAAAGAATTAGGCCTCTTTCTGAAGCGCTTCTGGTGGGAGAGCAGCAATATAACAGGTGATAGTGTTGACTCTAAGAGAAGCAGACAGGCGTGTAAGCGCAGGTAGATACCCTGTCAACATTTTTTAAGCTTTTTTTCTGGTGGTGAAATTAAAGAATTAACTAACTTTTAATGTCTGACGGTTAAGAATTGTTACTTTGTCTGCAAGTATATTCAACTTCTCAACCTGCAATGAAACTCTTTATTCATCCTTTAATCGTCAACAACTGCTGCAATAACTCTGTCCTGTGGACGAGCTGTGGGACGAGCAGAGCACAGAACCACCACCAACCCCCTCTTTGGAGAACTATCTATCATGTGTGGGTCTATAAACAACTGATCACTACTCCAAGAGGGAGCGAATCACCACTGCACTGTTGAGACAAATAAACATAGAAACAAACATTCACATGGAAACATACACATTGGACAACAACATGTATTGAAAAACAGTAAATCAGGTCCAGTTGTTCCAGTTACTGTTGTTACTACAACTGGTCACGTGGCCTCTTCCTGTCATAGTTATGGCAGAAAATGAGGGAGAAAAGGAAAGGAAGGCGACCAGGAGGGAGCTGGGCTGCACTCCAAGCAGGTGTGGTGGTGTGTGTGTGTGTGTGTGTACAGGACTTATCCCAGTTGCTTCTGGTGTATAATGTTGGTATTATGCCGCGGCGCCTTGGTCACTTTTAAAACAGCTGCGGTAACAGCAGCGTTCAGGGACATGAACTCTGGATTAAACAGAATCCAAATGAAAATAATAAAACCACAGAATCCAAGTCTCTCAAAAACTCCACAGGGAAGCAGAGGAACGGGAAATGACAGGAGGTCGTACATACCTTACGCCGGCGTTTCCACCTTTTTTCTTCTACATCACTTTCTACGGTGCTGTGCTGATATTTCCGACACAGCATTGACAAATTGAAGTATTAAAGAATAATTATGACTTTGGGGCAGGAACCACGAGGCTCCGCCCCCAGCGACCTTTTCCGACAGTAAAGTGTGGCGGTGAGCGTGGTGCTCGCTTCACATGGACGCAATGTTGACAAAAGCCATTTCATCTATTAGAGATGAAATGAGGAATTGAAGAATTCTGAGGGTGAAGCAGGGACCGTGAGGCTCCGCCTCCAGACGGTTTCCTTGGCAACGTGGGGGCATCCAATAGTCTTCCACCAGGAGCTCCAGGGCGCCGCTCCCGGAGCTGATGTATAATTAACTTCACGGGGTTTTGTTCGTCCCTCATTCAGTTCATTTCTATAAACAAAACAGTTTCTCCTCAGAGATAAAAGCTGTAATTGTCGCGTCGTTGCAACTTTCCACACGACGGGAAGTTTTTAAAAGAGGCGTCACTGTCACGACACCGGAATGTGTAAGGACTTAGTAGCTCCATGGCAATCATTTATTATTTTTATACGACTATTTCTGCTTTGTTTTTCTGGCTTATTGTGTTTATTTGGCCATATTTATTTTTGTTTTTATATTTTATTTCATTTTTTATTTTATATTCTTCAAACTGTTTGTTTTTTATGCCAAGTGACTGAAAACAAACACATACATGTATCTTTATTTATTTTATCCACTGAACATCTAAGCAAACTGTACCAGTTACAATAACAATTGTTGATAGTGTATTTCTTATTGTTCATTTTTTAGGTTTAATGGACAGTGTACTGCCTTTTGTTATGTTTGTTTAGCATTAGGTTTTGTTTATACTGTATTGCCACACTATTGTTGAATTTTTCAGGTTTATTTTATCGTAAAATTTAGATTCATTGTATATTGACAATTTGTTTCTTGTTTTCAGGTTTTCATTGATCACCACGAGGTTTATTGTTTATCGACCGCTCTTCAGATTTCTGATCCTTTCTGTTGGAACATCAAACGGAGTCAGGGCTGATTTGTATGAAAATCATGATGTGAAATCATATTTATTCATGTGGTGGGATCAAAGGAAGTGATGTTTACCAGGAGTGAAAATTATAATCAAACTGTTCTTTTGTCTGATTCCTTGATGAACCGGGTCAGTGTATGTGTCCTCACTTCCTGTGACATCACATCCTGTGAACGGGGTTGATGCCCAGGATGTCGAAGCCCTTGGCCATGATGGCCGCCGTGGCCTCACAGAGCAGCATCCTCCACATGTTCACCTTCACCACTTCACCTGGAGGGAGGAGGTGCTTTTTAGTGACAGAGCCATCACACAGCAGCAGCAAATAGGAATCTCCATTACATCAATCCCCCAGATGTATGTGTATATACACAAACACACACACACACACACACACACACACACACACACACACACACACACACACACACACACACACACACACACACACACACACACACACACACACGCACACACAGTATACATGTGTGTGCGTGTGTATGACACACTGTAAATTAACGAGTCGTGAGCGTCGCCGCCGACTGACGGACAGTACAATGAGTGTAATTAACACCAACTGAGCTGTGCAGAGCGCAGCGAGGTGAGCTAATCACAGGCGACTCCTTCCTGTTTGGACAGGAAGTCGCATACAGGGGTTCATTCGGGAGTCGAAGTGAAATCCAAGCACTTTCAATGTGCCCTGAGGAACCGTTCCCCTGAGCGCTGGCAGGGCAAGGTCCTGGGATGCTCCGCCATCACCGTGTTCAGCCTTGGAAGATACACAGGTACACAGTATACTGAGCATATACTTGCAGTATCTGTACTTAAGTACCTTAACTCCTACCCCTCCCCGCTGTAGTGTCTGTACTTCAGGAAGTGCAGATTGTGTAAAATAAACAAAATGTACTGGTTCTCCACCCCGGCGGGCGGAGGCGTACCGGTGTGGCGGTCCTTCTCCACGCAGTAGCAGCTGTCGTAGAACTCCGTGAAGGTGGTGGCGAGCTCGTAGAGGAAGTCGCAGAGCGTGTGCAGCTGCAGCTCGTCGTGGACCTTCTGCAGGACCTCCGGGAAGCGCACGATGCTCTTCCCCAGCTTCCACTCCTTGTCGTGGTCCAGCAGCACCTGGGTGCTCTCCGCCGCCCGCCGCAGGGCACCGGCGTCCAGGTTGGCCAGCCGGGCGATGGACCTGGAGGCGGGAGGGGTGGGCGGAGAGGGGGAGGAGGTGAGGAGAGCCGGTCTCCACCTTCCTGTCTCTCTACCTCCCCGTGTCTCCCGCTCTACCCCCCTTCCTGTCTCCCTCTCGGGCCTTCCCGTCTCCCTCTCGGGCCTTCCCGTCTCCCTCTCGGGCCTTCCCGTCTCCCTCTCGGGCCTTCCCGTCTCCCTCTCGGGCCTTCCCGTCTCCCTCTCGGGCCTTCCCGTCTCCCTCTCGGGCCTTCCCATCTCCCTCTCGGGCCTTCCCGTCTCCCCCTCGGCCTTGCTGTCTCCCTCTCAGCCTTGCCGTCTCTCTCTCGGCCTTCCCGTCTCTCTCTCTGCTTTCCCGTCTCTCTCTCTGCTTTCCTGTCTCTCTCTCGGCCTTGTCTCTCTCTCTGCCTTCCTGTCTCTACCTCCCCGTGTCTCTTGCTTTACCTCCCTTCCTGTCTCTCTCTGCTTTCCTGTCTCTCTCTCTGCCTCCGTGTCTCTTTTACTCTACCTCTGTGTCTCTCTTTGCCTTCCCATCGCTCTCTACCTCTACCTCCCTGTCTCCCTTCCCCTGGTCTCTCTCTGCCTCCCTGTCTCTCTCTAACCCTGTGTCTCTCTCTAACCCTCTCTCCCTTCCTCCACGCTTCTCTCTCCACAGTCGCCCCCCATCCCTACCTGATGCGAGTGAAGGCGTAGAGCAGGTAGGCAGCCGTGTTGCCGCGGTCGTCCAGCATCTTGTCGAAGGAGAAGACGTAGTCGTTGATGCGGTTGTGCGACAGGTCGGCGTACTTGATGCAGCCGAATGCCACCGAGCGCTGGGCCTTGGTCAGCTCCTCAGGGGTGAGGACCTGGGGGAGCGAGGGAGGGGGAGTCAGGTAGATCACTCTTGTAGGTTATGTGTGAAGCACTTAGGATGAAGAGTCCCGTGGGATATGAACCACCTCTGTTGATCAGCAGTTTGATGGATACAGCCCTGATTTATTTTGTTTTGGCTTTATTTGAAACATATAAAGTATAAATACCAATCCTCAAGTAACGTAACTGAGATATTTCAAATGCAGTGGAGAATAAACTACAGATTTAGAAGTTTCTGAAACAAAATATATACCTAAATCAGTACAGATAATTGTAAAAGGTATTCAAATATATTCCACAAAATCACTCTGCTCTGAAAAAGAAGAAAACTCGGCTCTGATATTCTCTGGAATTAAACAAATAACTTTAGTAAACAACAGAATTCGCGAGCCCGCCACTTGCTAGGTAAGGCAGCATTGCCACAGGGCTCCTGCAGTGTCCGGTAACTGGAAATAAAATAAACACCTTTGAGTGTCAAGCAGCGCTTCTCCTCATTATCCTTCATTCAGCTGTTTAAAAATAAACTCCTCCACCTCTTAAAATAAATGTAAGAACCGCAGGCGGCACATGACCCGACAGAGCCGAGGAGCCGCAACAATAAAAGCGAAAATAATTAATTAAATTCAGAGACCGGCGGAGTGGATTTAATCGACTCGAAAGCGAAGCGTCGGCCTCCGCCTGAACCTGCTTACCAAGAGCGATTCGTACCAGCGGGAGGACAGCGGGATTATGGGAAAAGATCCCTCTGATAGCCGGCATCTTAATTACAGCAGCAGAGCTCGAGACTAACGGCGTCCCATAAAATACGCTTTCAGGAAAAACAGCGTTCGGGATGTCGGGATTTGTTGTAAAAAGTAATGAAAATAATAATAATAATAATAATAATAATAATAATAATAATAATAATACCCCCTGGCAAAAATCTAATGACCAACACTGTCCCTGGCTGCAGCGAAGCAACGTCTCTGTTTTAAGAGACGATGAGGGAGATCCCCGAGTGACAAACTGTGTGGCTGTGATTTGAGTCACTCAGTAAAAAAACAAGTCGTTTGATTTGGTTCAGTCGGTGTAGCTCACGGTGAGCGAGGGAGGACTTCCTGAACGATGAGCGAGAACAGGAGACTCCGTTCGGAAATGTATTCGGTTCAATATAATTTAAGAGTCTTTTGATTCTGTCACAACAATTTAATTTGGTGGAATGCAAAGTGCCGGAGGGACTCCTCAATCATTTCAAAGAATTGTTCGCCAAATTTTTTCCCTAGGTGTTAATTTGTTAATTTATCAATTTGTTGTCATAGCTGTCAATATTTAACGTTTATTAAGGAGACTGTATTTCTAACAGACACCCGCCCCAGGAAGTCTACCCCCACAACCATCCCCCTTCCTCCCAGTTTAACCTGATTACTCTCCGAGGCGCCGTTTGATTGCATGCCCTCCCACTGTGGACTTTTTCCTCCATAATTTAATACGGCGTTTGGGGCTGCCAATATCTGCAACGCCAATTAAAATGTTTGTGCAACATACAGCTGCCTGGGGGGATGGGGTTGTTGCATTAAAGACTCAAGGCTGCCCCTTGGTGGCGGAGTGGGTTACTCTGTATATGTGAGCCGCCGCAGATTTTAGGTATTTTTGGTGCCGTTTGACTTTTTCTTTTTCACGTCATTTGAAAGTGGAGAATCAGAGCTTCACAACAAACTGTGGCAAACTGTGTTTGAGATAATCACCCTCAAAGTTTTCCCAACACTGGCTTCATTCAGCCAGCTCCCATAATGCAAATGGATTGGAGGACCAACAAAGCCACATGGCTACTTGATACCCTGCTGAATGGGGCGATCTCTGCATCGTTCTTGTGTTTGAGGGAATGTTGAACAGCGTCTATTTCAGCTTTTATTTAACAATAAGAATATACATGTTTTATAAATGTGAAATTATTTAGGAGTTTAAAAGTACAGACAACACAGCAAAATGCATAGCCTATCAATAATATTAGTTTTTTATATATCAACCTCTGTGTGTCACTTAATATATAAATGTGCATATGCCAAATATCTTCAAAGTTCTTGGAGTTATTATGTGGGCTAACCCCAACTCTACCCCAGCTACACTCTGAGAGCCTGTTTGGGGCCTCTTTTCATTTTATTTTGGCCCCTGGCTGTATTTGCAGGTAAACTTGAGAATCTTGTCCATTGCTACTGTTCTCCAAGTCCGGGATAACGCCAGTACACGCTGCTAACACTGACTTGGATCTATCGTACTGGTCAGATTAAGGTCCACGATATGATTAAGATCTTACTCCACCCGCTTGTCTTAGTCCAGAACAACACGGAGATGAACGTTTTTTTTACAGACAAGTGAAACTGAAGGATCCTCGTCTTGTTTACGGAAGTGATGTCGCAGTGATGTCTTCGTTTGTGTGTAAAGTAGTAATATTTAAAGGTTGAACTCTATCAGAACAGTTTTACATTGGGACCTCACATCACGTGGAATATGGAGGAATGATCTTCACCTGGACGCTCGCTTTAAAGGAAACCATCGATCAGTGTTGTTCAGCGCTGATCAGCGTCTCGGTAAGTGAATTGTGTTCGCCATTTCATCTAACGGGAATATTTGACTCCACGGTTTAACATTTATCTACTATTTGAAAATCAAACTCGGTTTTGAAAATATGTTGAGAGATTTAAAAAAAAAAAAAAAAAAAAAAAACACACAAAGGAACTCTGCAAAAATCGAATTTTCCTTCTAGAAAGGTTTTTTCAACTTATTTGGCGGCTCGTAGCGATTAAGAAATGCGCGGCAAGTCAGGTTTGGCTGCGGTGGGTCATATATACTGTAGATATTAACTAGTACAGCGGTGCTTTTGAAATTAGTCATTACAAAATATCAGAAACATTGAACTGTGATCATTATTATGGTCTACTAGTAGATTCATTGTACTTCATTGCTAGCGAACAAATCCTTAAATGAGTCGGGAATCTGGAGTCACTCATGCAAAAGAGTGAATGTTCGACTCAAACCAAAAGTAATCACTGAAGTAAATAATAATGTGAAAGGCAAGGAAGATCTGGGTCTTGTCATAATCAATCGTTCATGAAGTCCTACCTCGCTCACCGCGTATTATACCAACTGAACCATACGAACCACGAGTCGGATAAATCAAACCTTTCATCACTCCTAATACTTGTCACTTTCAGTGTGAAACTTGTTGCTATTCTGGCTGCAACTAATCAATTAGATGAAGTGCAGCCTTGCAATTTTGATCTTGCAACACTAGTGCTAGTTTCCATGGTATATTTGATTTAAAATTTGAAACATTTTCACGGTGCCACCTGGTGGGCTCTCATGGCACAGCAGTGGTTGAAAAACACTGGAATATGCTGTTAATATGATATGCATCATGATTAGGGATGTTAATAATTAACCGACAAAAATAACTTTGACCGATTATTACTATCAGTTAGACAGTTAAAAAATTATATATATTAAAAAAAAGGGAAAAAAATGTTTATTGCATGGTAAAAGAAAAAAGGCTATACAACAGTTTTCTAAAATACAACAAATGGGGCAAAACATGCAACTAGCGTTCGGACAATTAGCACAATACCGCAGATACATGATGTCATTGTGTGGTTGAGCTCATTACCGTTATCACCGCAAATAATAAAAACAATTTAGTTATACATATATATATAGATATATATATATTTTTTTCCCTTTGTATTTCACTATTTTGCTGGTGAAAGTTACAGGAGTGATGAAATATAAACACAATAATCATTGTTTAGTTATCCTTGACTGTCTTCCATCCTATGTTCCAGGGCTTCTAGAGAAACTAATCTTTATAGTTGCTCAGGTCGTCACTGGGAGGGATGGTCCGTTAAACATATGGGGGATTTATTTTGTGTGTGTCCCATTGTAATTTATTGTTTCAAGGGCTGTACCCAACTCAGCATGGAGGAGGGGCATGAGTTCCGCCGTGTCCCGTTCCTCCAAATAAAACAACTAAAAACAGTAAAGACACCGTTTTTAGTTGTTTTATTTGTACTGGAGAGCTGTGTTCATGAATAAAAATATATTTATTATTTATTTCCCTTATTTATAATTCAAATTTTTGTGTCCAATAGAAAAAAACAAGGTAAATCATTTTTTTCCGGGGGACAGTGTCCCAATATTTTAATATTGTCGCATAAGGTTAATGATTGGTTAACGAGGTCGGGTATTGGTCAGAAAAAAATCCTAAATTGGCATCCCGAATCACGATAATGTGGACGATTCAATACATTAGGATAGACTATTAGCCGATATTTATATAAGTATACGTAATAATGGTTTGTGAGAATCGAGGTACTGTGGTACTTTAGTTTTAGCGTTTCTCATAAGCTGTAAGATTGAAATAATAGTTGTTATAACATGGTAATAACTTAGTTATGTTATATAGTTATAATTAATAATTTAACCTAACAACCTATCTACCCATACCAATAATTTATCCTGTGAATTTAATCGCATTTTGTATAGTCAGTTTATGTGTTGGCTATTTCTGTTCTGCATTCTTTGACTGTGTATATTTTGCCATTTTGTTTTTCCTTTTATTATTATTCTATAATAATTGTATCATTTATTTTTATTTTTCAGACTGTGTACTCAACTGAAATAAACTGATTCTGATTTATTCTGGTTCTAGGGTTGAAGCTTCTGTAGCCAGATTCGGGCGTGGAGGGTCGGGGGAGGCTAAATTAAGAGAAAGTAAGGCAAAGGCAGTTTCCCAGAAAAAGAGCTTCGCTGAGTAAAACTCCAGACCCGATTTCTTAGAAGATGAGAATAAATTGACGTAAAGAAAACTATTAATTTGTCCTTCTCTCGTCGATTCCTTGGGCTGAGGCTTACAGAGCAAAAAACAACAAAAAACAACCCACCCTTTTCCAGTTATTTATTCTAATTTGAAAGAAAAAAAACTCCAACCTCAAAAAACAAAACATTACAAACCGAGCTCAATCGGGTTTTCAACTTTCAAGGGCTTGAATGAACCCTGCCAAAAAAACACCAACTTCACTATATTTGTTTACCAATCAATTAAAATGAAATAGAGAAAAACAAAGTACTGAGTGGTCCTACCTTGTCTCGGTCCTTCTCCTTCAGCTTGTCCATGGACCTCCTCAGTCCTTCCTCAAGAAGGTCCACCAGCCGCACCGTGTCTCCAGAGCGAGTCTTGAACTTCTTCCTGTTCAGGAGACAAACGCAGCTTGTAGGTCAGTTCCACCACAAAGACACAGGAAACCGATTGAAGAACTGATTGTCTGCTCAATATCTCTACAACAGCTGGGTGCCAGTGATAAATCACAAGGACTTGAAATCTCCTACATATGTCAACCTCAAGAGCTCCTCCATGGTGCGCTGGATTCTAGACTGTGTCCTTAGTCCTAGACTGTGGCAAGACTGTTTCTTATCTCCTACACTGACTCTTAGCTCCAAAACCGTCTCCTAGGTCCTGCACCAACATGTCCCGCACCAACATGTCCCGCACCAACATGTCCCGCACCAACATGTCCCGCACCAACATGTCCCGCACCACCGGGTCCCGCACCACCGGGTCCCGCACCACCGGGTCCCGCACCACCGGGTCCCGCACCACCGGGTCCTACACCACCTCCTTCCATCTCCCGAGGACGTGCGCCAGCTCTGCACCCCAGGAGGTCGGCCGAGCCAGCGCTGACATTGTGCCTGACTGGTGCGTGGTTTTATCCTGTTGTTGTAAGTGACGTGAGACGGCCGTGACCTTTGATCCAAATGCCGTTTTTTTGGGAGGCCGGTCATCCAGGCTATCAGGACGGACCCGACCGAAGATGTGCACTCCGTCCAGACTGGACCAAATCTGTCAGGAAAATCATCTGGACGGAACGTTCAGTAATTCAAAAGACTCAACTGACCCGAATGGCGCTGATTATAAGAAGACCCACTTTCAAGACCCATTCTTGGAAAAATACTTTTAAGACTAAATTTTGTTGATAAAGAAAATCATTTTATTTCAAAATAATCATAACGCAGCATACAGCCATATGGAGTGTGTAGATGAACGTAATGCTGAACTAATTTCACAAGTGGGAGTTCCACCCGGAAGTCGCCAGCAACATGCTAAGCTTAGCTCAAGCTGGTTGGCGTCCGACTGAGTCAGTCCCACTGTGGCGTGTGCCAACGAGTCCGACACACAGGAGCTACATTTGGGGTTCCCAGTGAACGACGACGGCGACGGAGAGCGAGCGGTGGACGGGACGAGGACGCTGTGTCGGCGTTGTTCCACAGGCGGAGGGCACTGTGTGTGTGTGTGTGTGTGTGTGCGTGTGTGCGTGTGTGTGTGTGTGTGGGAACAAACTGAAACACTCCTCCTAATGCGCAAGCTTTATTTTTTATTACCATCTATTGATATTTAAAAGTGTAGATCCCAAATATAACATAACCCCACTTTTTCAGACTTATTTCCAGGAAATTAAAACCCTGTCTTATATTTCGGTCAATACAGTTATGATTGTGTATGGATGAATATCAATTCATTGGCAATTTTTAATTGTAATTTTTTCTTGTATATTTTAATGTTATTTTTAGGTCAGCATTATTTATCTTAAGGTTATTGTTAATTGCATATGTTTTATTGTTCGTTGTTTATTTTGGGGTTTATAAATATATATTTCCAGGTTTATTTCCAAATAATCTACTAATTTTCAGGTTTATTGCCATTTTATTTTTCCATTTTTATTCCTATTACTTTATTGTTTTAGCCTGTTGTTTTTGATGATAGCTGTGACATTGCAACCCCCCAGGGTTCAATTATCTATCTCTGTCCCTCTCTCGCTCTAAACCTGCAATGTATGCGTGCGTGCGTGCGTGCGTGCGTGCGTGCGTGCGTGCGTGCGTGCGTGCGTGTCTCACTTGTCCTCCCCCAGCACCACCCCAAAGCCAGCGTGCTCCACACGGGTCACCTGGGGGTCGTACCACCCGATCATCTGGGCCACGGCGAACACCACCTGGAAGTGGGTGCCCTGCAACACACATACACACATTACAACACGATACAAGATACACACCACATAGACACACACGCTCAAACAAATACAAAGTTATACCGTATCAGTGTTTCCCATAAATTGATTTATTTGTGGCCAGCTTTGACCGCCCCATATTGACTTTCTAGTTTTTTTGCTATTTTAAATGGGTAATGACATCTCATTTCGTTGTCGAGCTGCGCGCAGGGCAGGAGGGGCTGAGGGCTCTGCACTCTCGCTTTCTCTCTCACAAACACATTGACAACAGAGCCGTCTGTGAACAGCACCTCCTCTCCGTGCACACTCTGAATCGGACCCAAACGCACGTGATCCTGTTTTGATTCAAACCCGGTACCCGCTTCGCCACGGCAGCAGCTCCTTAATGATCGGTATCTACCAGACCCCGGGCGTGGCATTCCGGTGCCATGCCGGGCTGCCGATGGAAATATCCGCCCTCCGGTGCTCCCAAAACGTCCCAGGCGCCTTCACTAAATATCACCTCCGAATTCATTTGTATGACACGCCGCTGCTTCCCTCTCCCGTGCAATTCGCCTTCCAACTTTTGGTGGAGAGAAACGGCAGCGCCGCTGGTCAAAGTCATTACGGTCGCGTAGCCAATCAGGCGGTTGTAAATGTTTTCACTGCAGATAACATCCAGTTCATACAAACTGTCAGTTATTTGTAAACATGTAACATGTGGAAAGTATATGAAAGGTAATTAAGGACAAATTATTATTATCTACTTTTTTTTTTTTTTTTTACAAAAATAAGAATAATGAAAAACCAGAGCCTGGGGTCTGTTCATCTATCATTCAGATCACGCATTAAAGCCATCGAAAATAATATGATGTCGTTGATCAAAAATGCGAGTACGTTTTGCGTCCTCTGTGTGTCCCCTGACGGAGGCATCGGGGTGCAGTTTGCACCCGTCTCCCTCTGGCGTAATGGAGACATCGGAGAGGGAGCGGTCACGTGTCCCGTTTCTCTAAATAAAGCATTGTGTTTTTCATTTTAGACGTTTCCTTAGCGTGCGTAAGGGGGACGCTCTCTCAGTCACTCTTAACCCCCCCCCCCCCCCCCCCCCCCCCGCTCAGCTACCACCACAAGCAGAATCTAATTCTGTGGGAAACGCCGCTGTATGCAGCATCATCTATATGTATTAACACATCTGCATCTATCTTCTAAATTGCGTGAAGAGAACCCAGCCACCTGGGAGCAAAAGTGAATAATCAATTACCTGGTCAACAGAAAATGAATGGAACTAAAATTTCAGTCACTGTAATTGATTAATTCAGTAAGAGTGTAGTAAAATATATGTATATATATTCTATTCACAACCTGACCAGATGTAAATGTCTGACTTTGTTCCATAATATAAAACAAAGTGGTGTTTTAGACATGTTCAAGTTAGTTTCACTCTGAACTAATTGAATAATGAACAAATCTGATTTTCTGGTTATAAAATACGTGTTCGTTTCAGCCCCACATCCATCCTATATCAATCCACCTAGGCACTCTACATCCTCCCAAGCTACATCCATCCCACATCTATCCATTCTAATTCCAGCCTGTATCCATCCATCAATCCATGCTACATCATTCTACATCCATCCATCCATCCAGGTTTTACTCTATGTTCATTAGGTTTGGGTGATATGTCAAAATGTTCCAACCATCAGCCCAACAACAGGCGACTGTCAATATATCTGCGTGTTTTGCAAACCATTCTCATTGATCTCTCTCCTGCTCCTCATCGCCTCTGTCTGCAAAACTAATTTCTGACGCTGGTGTAGAAGGTCCCCAACCTCCACCTCCCCTTGGCCCTGGACAATCCTCTGCAACTGTCGTGCAGAGAAGAAGTGGCAAAACCTACGCTGGTCTAAAGCGTCAACACACTCCAGAAGCTGCACACGGCTTGAAGCTGACTGGACCCGTCCCATAATCTCTCCTCTGATTTGGTGGACCGTGGTGGATGTTAATCGAGCTTCTGATTGGCTGAGTGTGACGTCACTCACTGTGATATCAAAGCCACGCGGTTTGCCAAAAGCGAGGGCTATCCAGTAAAATAAACAGCCCGTGTGATTTCGCCAGAAAGTGAATGACACAGAGAACCGAGGTCCATCACTGTCGGCGGCGACACACTCGTTTTTTTCAAGACAGGTTAATTATTTGCCGAGTTGAATTCCCGAGGAGACGGACCATTAAATTAGCAAAATAAAAAGGACAAAAATCGGGCCAAAAAAACAACAAAAAAAAAAAAAAAAAAAAAAAAAACAATCACCGACTGACTCAGCCAATCACCCAAGCCTGGTGTCCATGCTCCAGTGAACCAACAGGCATCCATCCTATTTCCCTCATCCCACCAACATTCCATTCATCCTCCATCCATCCACTCTACGTATCCTATATCCAACCAACAGTAAATCCATCCTTCATTCACCCAAATCATATCCATCCAACATGCATCCACCAACCCCCACCTGACCACTGTCGGTGACGTAGATGATGGCGTCGGCTTCCTCTTCGTAGATTCGGTGTCGCAGAGCGGCGAGGTCCGACGTGTCGTAGGTGAAGCCTCCGTCCGACTTCACCACGGTGAGAGGGATGGATTGACCGGGGGCGAAGACGATTTTACGGCCTTCATCCATCTCCACCACACCTCCATCATCACACACATCAGAGATTAGATTAGCCACATTATCCACCAGGCTCTGGACGGTCAAGTGTACATGTACATAGCATAGAGCGTGTAAAATACTACCCAAAACAGCACCAGAGCAGTTGGACTGCTAAACCGATAAAACAATGAGATTAGATATAACATTAGATATTACATCAGATTAGCATCAATGATAGAATAGATATAACACTAGAGAAGATAACAATATAATGATAAATTATAATATAAATAATACTATTATTATAGTGAGATTTAACAATATGCAGAAAGAGGGACAGAGAGAGAGGCCTACACGATGTCCATATTTATGAAAGCGGAAATGAAAGAGAGGAAGAGACAGATAAAAGAGGGACGGTACACAGAGAAAAAGGGCAGGATGAGAGAACGAGGAGGTTAAAACAGAGGAGGGAAAGGCGAAGAGAAGAGAAATAAAAACGCGACGGAAAGGACGGGATGAGAAGTTGGAAATAGAGAGAGAGACAGATGAGGAAAGGAGAGGGAGATGATATGATGAGATAGGGACGTCGAGCGAGAGGTGCGTCCCCACAGCACCGTTTAGACAACACCGTCCCCATGTGGTCATACAGTGCAACTGATGCTGCAGTGTTATGGTGTTACAGTAAGGGCAGTACAAGGGCAGTACAATGTGTGTTACTGAAGTGGTATTATAGTAGTAACACACTGTGATGTACAGTCTTACTACTATGTGTAGTAATGCAAATGTATTATATTTCAGTGTTGTTACTACAGTGTTTCTACAGTGTGTTACCACAGGGTGTGTTACTACAGCGAGTACCTTTGGCCTCCAGCTCTCTGATCACAGCGGTCATGGCCTCCTGGTAGAAGGATTCTCCTCGCTCTATGATCCGGATGCCCAGGCAGTCATAGACCTTCTGGAACTCTGGGACAACAGACAGCCATTTAGTTTTCTATCCGTCTATATATCCATCCATCTTTTGTGGGAGATCTCCTCTGCGCCAGGCCTCCTCCGGGGAGCCTATACCGATTTGCCGGCTGAGGTCATGGATGAGTGCGGGAAGAATTCAACATATGGTTTCTTAAAGCTTTGAGAAAATTTTACAACAGCTGGGAACTTTGTCCAAGTGCACATCGCAGGGTTCACCGGAGAAGTAAAAAAATAATGTGGTATTAACAGATGTACACCGATCGATTGTTCCAATGGCACCTGTCAAGGGGTGGGATATATTATTATTATATATACGGTTATATATTATTATATATATAGTGTTATATATTATGTATATACACTGTTATATATTGTAATATATATATATATACACTGTTATATATTATTATTATATATATTGTCATCCATCCATATTATAATTATACATATAGTGTTATATATTATTATACATATAGTGTTATATATAATTATTATACATACAGTGTTATATATTATTATTACTATATATATACTGTTATATATATATATATATATATATATATATATATATATATATATATATATATATATATATATATATATATATACTGTGATATATAATATATATATATACACTGTTATATTATTATTATATATATACACTGTTATATATTATTATTATTATTATTATTATTATTATTATTTATTGTTGTTATTATTATTATTATTATATATACAGTGTTATATATAATTATTATTATTATTATATATACAGTGTTATATATTATTATTGTTATTATATATACAGTGTTATATATTATTATTGTTATTATATATACAGTGTTATATATTATTATTATTATTATTATTATTATATATACAGTGTAGTGAACAGCAAGTGAAGAGTCAGTTGTTGAAGTTGATGTGTTGAAGCAGCGTAAGGATCTGAGCCACTTTGACAAGGAGCACATTGTGATGCTGGACGACTGGGTCAGAGCATCTCCACAAGCACAGGTCCGGTGGCTGTTCCCGATGTGCAGTGGTTACTACCGACCAAAAGTGTCCAAGGAAGGACGAGTGGTGTAAATATGCTGAGCATAAAGGAGGCGTGCTTATTCATTGAAAGAGCTTAAGCGTTGCCTTGTGACTACACCCAGGGCTCGAAATTGCAACTGTTTTGGTCGCATACGCTCCAGAAATGTAATCTGTGCGACCACAACAAATAATTGGAAGCATTTGTGCGAGTGCAAATAATTGTTCTGGTTCAACATTTTGTTTTTCCCCAGTCGAACGTCCCTTACTCTTGGTTAGTACCCTCGGTATGGGCCTCGTGAGTTGACAGGGGACCATTCTAACCAATAGAACGACAGTTTGACGTAAAGGACCAGTGTGTAATATTTAGTGGCATCTAGTGGAACCAACTTGGCAGAAATGGAATATGATGTCCCCAAGTATGTTTTAATAAGTGTACAAACCCATGAAAATAAGAATTGTTATGTTTTTGTTACCTTGGAATGAGTAGACTGAGCCCTTCATATCTACATCGGAAGCGCGTACGCTTCCGATGTAGATATGCGGAAGATATGAACGGATATCCGTAGATATGAACGGACATGACCACCGTGTTGCACCGCCATGTTTCTACAGTAGCCCAGAACGGACAAACCAAACGCTGGTTCTGCATAAAGACTTGTGCGTGTGTTGCAAGTGTCGCTGCCACCGCAGGCTCTCCTGCAGAGCCGCGTTAAACCCCGACACAGCTGACGGTTGGATTCCTGATTAAAACGTTCTACACCTAAAACTACGTAGGAACCAGAGGGTCCCCCTCTGGAGACGTGCGATTGCCTCGGCCCCAGCAAAAGAGAAGAGGGAAGAGGCACGGAGAGCCAGGGGATCACATTTTAAATCCTGGCCCCGGGATACTGGGTAAAGCCCCAGTGGTGGCCCTACCGGTCCTTGTTAAGGCTACTTTCACCGTTTGATGTTATTTATCAAGCGTGCCGTTATATTGTTGTTTACCAATAAAAAATGACGGACATTGTTGGTGTTTCTCTCATTTTGCTGGGTGCATCTCACTTCCTGAAGTTGGGAGCACCAGTGCCACCAAATAAAGAAAAAGCTCATCTCGAGCCCCGACGTTCACGGTCCACAACGTTACCGTGCAGATGCAAGATAAGGACAGCAGATAGGACAGTGTACGTCTCCCACTCCCATGATGATATCACCGCTGCAGTAGATAATCAGGATTATCAAAGTAAATAATCCATATCTAACAATGGGAAGTGATTTCCTGGACGCCGCCAAACACTCAAGTCCCTGTCTTGCTTCAGCACTGACTGGTGCATATCAATGCGAGGGCCGAGACAAGCGACCGCAAACATGTCGAGCGACAACGGGTTTTGCTGCGTCATACAAAAGTACAACTCGCATGGTTCTCACCTCCCACGACTAATCTACAAGTCTGTCCGACATCGTTGACTCAGATTCAAGGGTTCTTTTCCAAATCTCCAAGAACCGCGGATTGGCTGAGATACGCGTGTTTTGACTGCGCTCATCGGTTCTCCACCCTCTGAATATTCCGTGGGCGCTCCCGACTCGCGCGCCCCCGTGTCGCCGCGGTAGCAGACGGGCGTGTGATCCAGCCGGCGAGTCAGGTGGCCGAGCGCCGCCCTCCCTCGTGTCCGTTAACGTCGCTCCCCCGCGCTCGACCACGTCGAGCACCGCGGCGGGAGAATACTGCCGCGAGACCTCTGCCGCCGGTTGGAGACGCAGCAATAGAAATTGTATCCCTAACCCCTCCTCTTACCCTGCGCGCGGAGAGAACCCTCTCCCTCCTCGTACCGGGGTCACGGTGTGAGCAGAGGTTTTAGGAGGGAAAATGATGACTCGCCCTCGCCCCTCGCCCCCCCCCCCCCCCCCCCCCCGCCATGCACATCCTCAGACGACGGGAGCCGTTACCTTTCCTGGAGACGTCACAGATGAGGTTCCAGGCCTGGAGGAAGTCGGGTTCCTTGCTCTGCAGCCGGACCACGCACTGGTAAGCCCTCTTCTTGAAGTCCTCCTCCTCGTCAAAACGCTTCTTGGACTCCTGTTAGCACAGCAAAACTTGATTATAAAGTACCATATCACACTCAAACGGTTCATCATTCGACCGTCCAAAATTTTGAGTGACGATCAGCGTAGGGCAACGTCCAGCGTGGACCATCCCCCCCCAGCCCACGACTGCCTTTACTCTAAGAGGGAGGAGCTCCGGTTGGAACACTGAGGGGACATCTTCATTTCATGGTGAAGGGATTCCACTCGACCGGAGCCTGCGCTCCGCTCTCCTCCCTGTCGCCGGCTGAGGCACACAGCGCATTTCGGGGGCGGTGGGAAAGGCATGCTGGGAGATCTGGGTCAGCGTGGGTCGGACCCACTCGGGTATGTAAGAGTTACTGGCCCGGCGCCAACTCTATTTCGGAGCGGAGCCAGGGGAAAGACGTCGTTGGGAGGGTTCGCCAGAGCACAGCGCAGGCAGGCAGGCAGGCAGACAGGCAGACAGACAGACAGAACCCACCTTGTAGAAGGCCTGCAGGTCTCCTATGGGCGGAGAGACAGACAAGTAGTTTGGGAACTTGTCCTGCAGGTGGGCGATGAGCATCCCGAACTGGGTTCCCCAATCTCCAACGTGGTTCAACCTGAGAACGGCAGAGCGACGACAAGTTCACCGTTTGTTCTGCTCCAGAGCGTCACCTCCTACACTGTTCCCTACAGTGTCTCCTTGCTCCTCCACCGTCCTACCCTGTTCCCTACAGTGTCTCCTTTCTCCTCCACCGTTCTACACTGTTCCCTACAGTATCTCCTTGCTCCTCTACCGTCCTACCCTTTTCCCTACAGTACCTCCTTGCTCCTCCACCGTCCTACCCTGTTCCCTACAGTGTCTCCTTGCTCCTCCACCGTCCTACACTGTTCCCTACAGTGTCTCCTTGCTCCTCCACCGTCCTACCCTTTTCCCTACAGTACCTCCTTGCTCCTCCACCGTCCTACCCTGTTCCCTACAGTGTCTCCTTGCTCCTCCACCGTCCTACACTGTTCCCTACAGTGTCTCCTTGCTCCTCCACCGTCCTACATGTCCTAACACCTCCCCTAGCTCCTCCTCTGTCACCTGCCCGGTGCTCACCTCAGCACGTCGTAGCCCAGGTACTCAAACAGGCGGCACATGCTGTCCCCGATGATGGTGGAGCGCAGGTGGCCCACGTGCATCTCCTTGGCAATGTTGGGGGAAGAGAAGTCCACCACCACCTGACGGAGCGAAAGCACAGGGCGCAGGAAACAGCTCTAGCGACCCGCTCCTTAGATGATATGATTCGCATGTTTAAAAACAGACCGCTAAACCATCTTTCTAACGCTGCTTTGTGCTGGTTCTGCACTTCAGACAAGTTCTCATGGAGTTTGTATATTTTTTCTGTGTTTTTATTCATGTTTATATTCATTCAGTCTGACGCAGGGCCTTCATTTACTTTTCCAGACCGACCCGTGGCGCGTACGTACTGCAGTCTGAGGAACGTCAGCCTCGCAACAGTCGTACTGAAGGTCAGCCCTTACTTCCACTTGACCCTCTGATCCCAGTCAGGCAGTGCTTTTATTTTGAAGGGCGGCGGGCAGTACCTTCTTCCTGGAGGGCAGCGGGGGGGGCTGCACCCCGCTGAGCAGCAGGTTGCTCAGGAGCTGGGACACGAACGGCCTCTTCAGGTGGATGTTGATGAAACCTGAACAACATGGAGACAAAACAAAATGACCTTCTACTTCCATTTGGCAGCGGATGATCCCAGGAAACACTGCACTGGGAGGATGTTACTACTAGTTACGGTAGTGGTTAACAAGGAGGTTACTACTAGTTACGGTAGTGGTTAATAATAACTACCACATATTGGGCTCAGTAGTCACTAGTTAGAATAGTGCGACTAGTTAGCATAGTGCCACTAGTTAGCATAGTGCCACTAGTTAGCATAGCGCCACTAGTTAGCATTGTGCTACAAGTTAACATAGCGCCACTAGTTAACATAGCGCCACTAGTTAACATAGTGCCACTAGTTAACATAGTGCCACTAGTTAACATAGTGCCACTAGTTAACATAGTGCCACTAGTTAACATAGTGCCACTAGTTAGCACAGTGCCACTAGTTAGCACAGTGCCACTGGTTAGCACAGTGCTACTGGTTAGCACAGTGCTACTGGTTAGCACGGTGCTACTAGTTAGCACAGTGCTACTAGTTAGCATGGATCTTCTCACCTGGTCCAGCGATCTCAGTTTTCTGGATCAGCTCGTTGTTTGGAATGTTCTGGACGATCTTCTCTGCGATCTCCCTTGGATTCACCTTCACGCCCGTGGCCTTCAGCATCTGGAGGCACCAACAACCAGCTGAAGCTCAAATACCATCAACTACTGGTGAGCAACTGCAAGTTCAACACCATCAGCAGATCTGGTTCCTCCCGCGTCCGTCTAGATTTATTTTGGGTTTTTTTTTAAATCTTTGCTGTCATCATGCTGGACGTCCAACACAGAGTATCAGTACGTAGGAGTTAGAGTTAGTCTGCAAGTGGAGTTCAACTTCTCAACCCTCAATGAAACTCTTCATTCATCCTTTAATCATCAAGCACTAAAGCTGAACGACTTGGGAAATATTCATATCAGTTCATCTCATTCCATCACAACCGGTGGGCGTGGCCGACAGGAAACAGCCGTTTACACCGCGTTCGAAATGATTATGCAAATTGGACTGAAGTGTCCTAAACATTTAATTTTCAACTTTCCATGAACTCAACTCATGGATGGTGTTGTGTCTCAGGGCTCTTTGGATCACTGGAATCAACCTCAGACACCTGTGATCATTAGTTTGCCAGGTGAGCCCAACGCAAGGAAAACGACTTAAGAAGGACGTTCCCCATTATTAAGCAGCCACAGGTTTGGCCCGATCCCAAAACGCAAGAGATGCTAAATGTTTGGCTGTCTCCGCGGTGAGGATCGGCGTGCCGGTGGGACACGGGGGGGACCGGGCGAGTCGGGCCCGACACGCCAGCCGCTGGACACGACGGCAGGGGATCACTGGAGCGCTGAGGCGCATGGACTGTTTACATATTGGCCTGCGGGCCCCTCGGTTCACGTTGTGGCCACGAGCCTCCCTTTGTTTAAAGACTGAGTGATAGACACGAAACCAACCGCTGCTGCCTCCTCGCTCCCTGGCGCTGCGCCGGAACACGCCTCCACGCATCACCGACCTCGGCAACAAGTCGGGAGTTTTGCCGTTATCGGGATTTTATTTTATTTTATTTATTTTTTTACATTTCGTCCATCCTAAATAGTACATTTCCATCTCCTCTGATAGCGTTTAACCATTGGTTAACGAGGGACGGCTATCAGAAGAAAAAAATGGATTCCGGGAAACAATACTCAATGAGCATCCCCGCCCACGGACGGAGGCCAGCTTCCAAATACATACACCCGATTAAAAACACTAGAAAACAACCACTTCCACGAAAACACAACATACAAACGATATTCATGGATCCGACGTCCCAGGAAAGATAATTAGTGACGGGGTCCGTCTGGCTCCGTGGGCCCTGGAGGTAAACTCCTCATTTGGACTAAAACCTTGACGCAAAAGGAAACTCCAGGGCTGGGCCATAAAACCACCACTGGGCCTTTCACCATAAAAGCAACAACGCCAACAGCACGTGGTGCGGCAGGAGCGCCGGTGCTCGCTCGGCCCTCTCCCCGCCCCGCGGGCGCTCTCCGCTGCGGCGGGTCTCCCGTCAGAGAAGGACTAGAACTGGACCGCGCCCTCCTCCCGGCCCCAGCCCGGCACTGCAGCCGGGGAGCCATCACAGAGGGAAGCTGACGTTTTGAGGGGGGTGCGGCCGGACCCGCTCAGAGAGTCCCCCTGCTCCCGACGTCGCCGCATTATCATCACAGAGCGCAGAGCAGACGACAACGCTGTTTATAATATATATTTTAGGGCTGCAGTGACCATATTTGAAAAGAACAAAAAAATAAACGATTCGAATGCTGAAATTTGCCGTTCGATCGTGTATTTTTTAATATAAATAAATAATTGGCTATAAATTATAAACACGCTTACGTTAGCAAATCAATTCACATATGATGAGCAATAAAGTTGAATATAAGTTCTCTTAGTTCGTTGCACAGTACATTTACATTTACAGTAAACGCACATTAATTTTTATTTTTCCCCACATTCATTTTCACTAATCCTTTCGGGGCAGTAGCTCAGGAGGTGGAGCGGGTCGTCCAGTAACGAAAGGTTGCCAGTTCGATCCCCGGCTCCTCCTGGTAGCGCGCTGATGTGTCCTTGAGCAAGACACTTAACCCCCTAACTGCTCCACGGGCGCCTCCAAATGGCAGCCACTGCCCCTCGACACGTCACTTACGAGGATGGGGAGATGCAGAGAGATTGCAAGTTCCCACGCTGCGGCGCTGATGAGGGAGTAGTGTCAAATAAATAAGGAACAAAAATCTGAGAGTACACACACTGCTTGTACCTGTGACATTGCCATGGCGCTGTTGCACTGGTAGTCTCCAAACTTGGCCTGCTGGTTGGGGGTGACGGCCAGCGGGGCGTCCTCCAGCTCGGGGCAGGACGCTCGGATCGCCTCCCCGAAGATCTGCTGCAGCCGCTGGTTGATGTTCACCATGAACTGAGCCGACTGACCACTGGGGGCGCTGTCCCCGCCCTGCAGGCTCTGGAGAGGAGGAACCAGGACTATGACTACAAGAAACATCACTTATTAACCATTATCCGAAAGTGTAGTCACACTGACGTTCGCCATGGACTGGCCACCGGGGGGCGCTGTCCCCCGCCTTGCAGGCTCCGAGGAGGGGGGCAACTATTACACACATCTCGATCGATATAACAATGTCTAGGGTTTTATCACAATATCTATATTAGAACAATATCTAGTCTAGCAATATCGATATCAATGATATCACAATATCTATATTATATCGATGTCTCGTGTCACCGCAATACCATAATGACATCTTGTCTCATATGATAATATCGACATTATAACATTATCTACTGTTGTATCACAATAACGATATTATATTGATATATCGCCTTGATCAACATGAAATTACTTTGAATTGGCTTCCAAAACTGGGATAAATACAGTACACTTGTTGGTTGTACTAAGCAGGTTGTTTTGAAACTGACCCTCTTGAGGATGTTGAGCCGGTACCTCAACCTGGCGTTCTCCTCCCGCAGGTCGCTGAGCTGAGGAGAAGCTTCCATGCTCTGCGGGTTCCTCAGGCCCTCGATCTCCTCGGAAAGGCGCTGGATCTGCTGCTCCTGGAAACAGTGGAATGGAAAACACCTTTATTGTGTTAGAACGGTGTTCTTTTTTTTTTAAGCTACATCACACTTTTTACAATTAAACAATTCCACGGCGACGCCGCTATCCTGTTCAGTGAAAACCTCATAAACATGCGGAACAGTGCTTATCAGGGGGGGACTTTACAGTCTACAGTCTCCCTGAATTGTAGTTAGTTGTAACAAGAACCAGATGAAGTTACACAGTGACGTGTATTACTTTATTACTATTCATCTTAATAACGTTTGAAAATAATTCCTTTAAGTATTGCCAGAAGACCATTTGATTTAACAAAGTGCAGCGGCGTGCAGCTGGGGTTGCCACCCATCCCTTATAATACGGGATCATCCTGTATTGGAAAAGAAAACGCACCGTCCCTTACTCAATCAATAAGGGGACGCGACTTGTCCCGTATTTTCGTGCACACCCTACTCTAATGCACACACCACGTTTTCACATGCTTGGAATGACATGAGAAATAATAAGACCAAAAGACTTTCACCAGACACAGCGGAGAAGTATTAAATCAGAACGACAGGCAAGTTGTCAGTCGCTCCACGTCATCGTTGCCCTGGTGACTGAGGCTCGGACGCACAGGGTTTAAAAAATGTCGGTTGATACCTTCAGCTCAAGTCCGCCCATACAGAGAAAGAGGCCGACCAAATACACATCCGAACCACGGGACCACGATTGGGTCAGTCCTGTCAGTGAGAATGGGTACAAGACAAGGCTTGCCAGAGAGTATTTTCTGTCGCCCATGTAGGACCTTCCGACCTGAAGGTGCATTCATGCAACTGTGCTTTACTCTCATTGTCTGATTGGTCCAGATCTTAGTCCATGGTGATTTGGGGAAAAAAAAAAAACACATGAAAAATAAGATACTTCATTAAAGTAAGTATGTCTGTATTTATACACAATTTATTTCCAAAACATTTACTTAAAAAAAACAAAAATAAAAAAAAACAGTGTCCTTCCACCCGACCTTGCGGCGGACACGGCGGACTGGGAGGGATCCTCGATCGCGACAGGTTTCCCTCGGTGCGACCGGACCAAGTGGGGTCGCCAGTCAGGAAAGGAGCGGACGGAACATCCATCCTGAGAGGTGAGTCACACTCGCGTTAAAGAATAGACCAAACAAATCTGAGAAAAGCCCGAAAAAAGTTATGAAACAAGAGGAAAATAAACAAACTATGCAGGATTCAATGTAAACTCGTAAAATTGTTACTCCTACTAGGTTTAACACAACACGGAAAACTGTAATACATACCTAAAACGACTAAACTGGACCCTGTGCATCGCTGCCTGAAGCAATTTTTATTATTATTATTACTATTGAGCACTAATAGTGAAGCAAGACTTGCAAAGGATTCGTTCTGAGCAAAAAAAACCACTGAAATGACTCAGGAGTCCTGAGTCAGGCAGGGAAGGTTCTTTGACTCACAAACTGATATAAATCACTGAAGTCAGTGAGAGTCGAAGGCAAAAGAGTCATAATGAATGCGACCGCTTTACTCTTTGGATTCCATCGAAATAAACAATTCTGACACTGAACCCAGGCAACCAAGAGCCGGACAAATAGAACGACTCTTTTTACCCAGTGACTCGGTCTGAACCGTCTCGCAAAGCAGAGTCGTAACCTTTCATCACTGCTGATAGTTCTGTGCTCTTATGTTTGTAACCTTGACATTTCAGGACATTTCATGACATGTCACTGCATAATGTGTGACCGTGTGTATATGTATGTGACAAATAAACATCTTCAACTCCTGACGTATCCTGTTTGACGCCAGGTCTCTTCTGCAAATGACATTTTCATCTCAATGAGACGTTTCTGGTGAAATCATAATGAAATAAAAATGTACATTTTAGAGTAATTGCTTCTATACTTTTGAGTACAAATGCCAAGGTGTCATTTGTACTTTTACTTGAACACTTATCCCACCACCGACAGTAAGAAGTACTACTGCTCAATGTCAGAAGTACTACTGCTCAATGTCAGAAGTACTACTGCTCAATGTCAGAAGTACTACTGCTCAATGTCAGAAGTACTACTGCTCATGTCAGAAGTACTACATGTAGTGAGTCAGGTCAGAATTGTATTCTTTTCAGTTCTACTACCAGTTGCGTCAGCAGTGATGCTGCGTTCAAGTCAAATGGGAATCGCAGCCTGCAACCACTGACGTGAGCAGTGTTTCCAAGTACGGCGTCCGGAGCTCCCGGCTCTCCCACAGGCCTTGAACGCAGCATTAGCCCACATGTTTGCGTCGTGGTCGAAGCTTCGAGACTCCATGTTTATAAGCACTGAACGCAGCGGCTGTTAGCTTAGCCTGCTAGCTCACCTGCTGCAGCAGCCGGCTGCTGTAGTCACACGCCGCGTCCCCGTCTGCCATGGTGCCGTCGAGCAAACCGCTGCTCCGGGAAACAAACTGGGCCGAAGTGAGTGACGGAGCCGAAGAGCGGCGACAAGAGCGGCCCTGAGAGGCAGCGGGAGGGGAGCGCCGCAGGACGCTCCGCCCCCTGGTGGAGGGAGGGAGCGCGACAGGAGGGGACGGGGCAGGCAGACAGACAGACAGACAGACAGACAGACAGACAGACAGGCAGGCAGGCAGGCAGGCAGACAGACAGACAGATAGACAGACAGATAGACAGACAGACATTTATTACATTTCACTGCATATATGTATGGAAGTATGTATATGTATGTGACAAATAAAAAAAAAAAAAAAAAAAATCTTGACAGACAGGCAGGCAGGCAGGCAGGCAGACAGACACACAGACAGACAGACAGACAGACAGATAGACAGACAGACAGACAGACAGACAGGCAGACAGACAGACAGGCAGGCAGGCAGACAGATAGACAGACAGATAGACAGACAGATAGACAGACAGGCAGGCAGGCAGGCAGACAGACAGGCAGGCAGGCAGACAGACAGGCAGGCAGGCAGACAGACAGACAGGCAGGCAGGCAGACAGACAGACTGGCAGGCAGGCAGGTAGATATTCAAGTCAAGTCAAACTTTATAAAGCACATTTCATGTCAGGGCAACACAATGTGCTTTTCAGAGAAATACAATCAAAGAAAATATATAAAACATCTGTGCAAACATAAGAACAGTCAGTGCAAAATCTCACAACACACACACCCACACACACTCACACTCACACACACTCACGCACACACACTCACACACACTCACACACTCACACACACACACTCCTACACACACACACACACACACACACACACACACACACACACACACACACACACACACAGAAGTCAGTCATAGACTGTAGTGAACATCAAGGTTTTGAAGCTGCTTTTAAAGTGTTCAGTGTGGGGGCCTCTCTCAGGTCCCTCGGCAGGTTGATCCATTTACTTGGGGCATAGACACAGAAGCAGCTTCTCCTGCTTTGGAGTTGGTGCCAGGGATGGTGAAACGTCTGCTGCCTGTGGACCTGAGAGTTCTTGCTGGTTTGTGTATAATTAGGCCATTTAGCTTTATATACAAGTAGCAGAATCTTAAAATCAATTCTTCTTTCGACGGGGAGCCAATGCAGAGATCAAGGAACAGGTGTGATGTGTTCAAACTTTTTAGTCCCAGTGAGAACGCCTGCAGCCGCTTTTTGGATGAACTGTCGCCGCTGCACAGCTGATTTGGGGAGACCGGTGAATAGGCCATTACAGTAGTCTAATCTACTTGTTATGAATGCATGGATACATTTTTCAGGGTCCGCTTTTGACAGGAAGCCTGTTCATTTTTAAATGTTTTTTAGATGGTAGAAGACTGAGACAGAACTGAGATGAGCTGCAATTTTCTTTTCTTTGCACCAAATATGAGTTTTTCAGTTTTGTCTTTGCTCAGTTGTAAAAACTTCTGTGACAGCCATACATTAATATCAGTAATACACTGCGTGAGGGAGTGTGTAGGGAGTAGGTCATCAGGAGATAGGGATATGTACAGTTGTGAGTCATCTGCATAATTATGGTAATTTATTCTTTGTTTCTTCACAATATGTGCAAGTGGGAGCATGTAGAGGTTTGAACAATAATGGGCCCAGAATCGAACCTTGGGGACTCCACATAGATAATATTCACTTTTTTCAAGACAAAATCTCCAATGGACACAAAGAACTGCCTGTCCTGTAGGTAGGTTCTGAACCAGTTTAGAACCGGGCCAGATAGGCCCACCTATTTTTGTAATCAACTAATAAAATGTGATGGTCAACAGTGTGGAAGGCAGCGCTGAGATCCAGGAGCAGAAGAACAGATCGTTGTTTTGCATCAGTGTTTTTGTGCTGATCGTTCACAACTTTAATAAGTGCTGTTTCTGTGCTATGGGGAGGTTGAAAGCCAGATTGACAGGTGTCTAAAAGGCTGTTTGAGGTTAGATGGTTGTTAAGCTGAAGGTAAACTGTATTGTCAAGTATTTTGCTGAGGAGCGGCAGGTTGGAAATGAGCCTGAAGTTGGCAATTACTGTTGCATCGAGATTGCAGGAGTGGTTTAATGACAGCTGTTTTAAATGCTGCAGGAAATATACTCGATTGAAGAGAGCCGATTAAAATGTCTGTGTTCTGTGCTCGGCAGTTAAAAACTGTTTTAAAAGATGTGGTAGGGAGCGGGTCCAGGTCCAGTTTTTTTTCGCTAACGGGACAAAGTGAGACGTGGCAGCAGCCATATTACTGGAGAACTGGAGGATAGGTTCACCTCTGGATGTTGAGGCACTAATGTTCTGTCTGATAGTTATAATTTTGTTGTTGAAAAATGTAGCAAACTCTCCACAATTTTCAGCGGAGGGCATCTCTGGTTGCATCTCTGGTTGCATCTCTGGTTGCATCTCTGGTTGCATCTCTGGTTGTAGATGGTGGATGAATAAGTCGATCGCCTGATGTCTCACGTCTGCAATTAAGGGATATTTAGATCTATGTTAATGTCACACCTGGCGTGTGGATATTAACCCGCTGTTCGACTGTTCTTGTCATGAGAGGAGCGGGGGGGCTCCGTCTGCTGCCAGCATAGGGAGGCTGTTGCTGTGGTGATGGAGCCAGGGGGAGACCAGTTGTGACCCTTTCCAGATGTGGAGGATACTGCTCCCACCGTCCTGGATCGGACCCGACGAGGATCCCCTTTCTCCCGGCGGCTCTGCAGCAGCCAATAGATTCTCATAGCGCCCAGCTTTTACATTTGATAGAATAGAAGTCCAACATCCTATGATTTGTCATATTATCTCATTCACGTTGCCCACTCTGCATCCACACCAGCCTGGTCGTCCTGAAAAGGGGATTCCTCCTCCTGTGGCCCCTTCTCAAGGTTTCTTCCTTTGTTTTTTTTCCCACCGAAGGGTTTTCTGGGAGTTCCTCCTTGCCCGGATGAGGGTTCAGAGCAGGAGGTGCTGTTCATTCTGATGTCAAATGTGCTTTTGAGAAGCGCTTTGAGACTGTGTTGTGATTAAGGGCTGTATTAATAAACTTGACTTGACTGATCCTAGTCCTCGTCCCGATCCTAGTGCTAGTTCTAGTCCGGACCTAGTCCTAGTTCTGATCCTAGATCCACTCCTAGTCATGATCCTAAATCTAGTCTCAGTCATGGTCCTAGTCCTACTCCTAGGACTAGTTCTAGAACAAGGACTAGGATCAGGACCAGGTTCAAACAGAGAATTCTCAGTATAGAAATCGGAAACCTAGTACCAGTGGCTCTATCCCTACTATTTACTATGTTTTCACCATTTTCATACATGGTTTTAGTAAAAAACACACAAAGTTCTGAAAGATATTTTTTTCTTTATTTGTTGTGAAACTACAAAACATATCTGGACTTTTTTTTTCTGTGCTGGTGAAATATTTACAGCTCTGGTTGACGATACACATTGTCTGAGAGGAAATTCACAGCTTTCGGGAAAAAAACATTTTTTTAACTAAACAGAAAAGAAAAAAAAGAGAACAGGAAAAGCAAAACTCCCAAATCACAAAAGTGCAATAAATACAAGCTGGATGTTTCCCATCTCCACACACACACACACACAAGCTTCAGGAAAGTTGAAATAAAATATAAATGAAGAGAAGAGAAGAGAGAAAAGAACGCAAACGGGCGTTCACAGTGTTTCTCAGAGAACTACATTCACGTCTGATCATTTTTTCTTACGGTTCATTTGGAACAATTCCCGAGTTACACAACATTCCGTCAATCAAGACATTTTAAATTGTTCGTAATACAGGATAAAAAACAATAATAACAAAATACAGTGCTGCTTCACAGACTCAAGACTGTGATCCAAGGGAAGTCCTAAATATTAAAACAACTAGTCGCTATACGATGGAAAAAGAAAAAGAAACAGATTTAAGTAACTATGTCGAAAAGTAAATTTTACAGCTTATATTAGAAAACAGACAAACAATAAGATCTGGAATATTTAAGGTGAGATCTGCTCAGCAGGTTATGATTCAAATGCTTTGATTGAAACGTCTTTAATAAAAGGTTTAAAAACCGAACATGTGCTTAAACAGGAAGTTGCTTCGTTTGTGCTTTAAAATGAGATGTTTTCAGCAAAGGGTGTGAAAAATATTGACATGAACTAATTTGGCTTCGTTTCTAGAATATCTCTATTATCTCTACTGTTGTTTGTAAAATATATTGAATATATAATACTAAATGTGCTTTTGTCTTTTACGAAAAAAGAATGAAGATATGGTTCTAATAACGCATTAAGTAATAACACACTGCATTTGCTAATAACTTGCCAAAACGTAATGACCTTCATTATTATGTAATAACACCCACAGTTTGAAATAAATATCTTTACGTGACCAATTTTGCCTCTTTTTTAATAACCAATAAGTTGCTTTGGACAAAAGCATCTGCTGAATGACATAATGTAACGTAATAATACATACTGTAATAATAACCTATTACATAACACCCTGTAATAGGTTATAACATGTATATGTTTGTGACAAATAAAAATCTTGAATCATGAATCTTGAAACATTATGTAATAGTTGTTAAATATGTAATAGGTTATTACATTAAGTAATAGCTTATTCTATTAGGTAATAAATTATTTAATAGGTTATTACATTACTAATAAGTTATTATATTAGGTATTAGGTTAATACAAATTGTAATAGGTTATTACATTGTTAGGTTATTACAAAATGTAATAGGTTATTACATTATTCATAGGTTTTTACATTATGTCATCAATTGTCAAAATACCTTATAGATTATTACATTAAGTAGTAGATCATTACATGATGTAATAATGTATTACATTACTAATAAGTCATTACATTTAAGGTCATTACATTATTAATTGGTTATTATGAAATGAGGCTGAATGTATTACATATAGTATTCAATATGATTATTACATAATAAAGGTCAAATTCATTACATTTTGTCACGTTACAAAACGTGGTGTTATTAGGTTGATGTGTCCTTACAGGATCAACAAAGGAAACATGAAGCTGAGATTGGGAACAAGATGGACGCCCAGAAAGTCAGAAACGTTTTTTTTTAAAACTGGGCTGAAATCCACGTCCTCACGTCGTCCATGAGAGCGTCGTCTCTGCTTCCGGTGGGAAAAGCACAACGTGCGCAGGGACAAGGAAAAACTAGATGGCCGCCAATCAGCGGCTACAATGGAGGCTGAAGGTGTGCAGCGGTCGCTCTTCACCGAGATGAAGTTCCATAATGGCGACGATGAAAACACAACTTAAGAGTTAAGGGGCTCCACGCGGAGTAGAACCCACAATCCTGGCAGCTATTATGGGATGCACAATAAAGCCTGATTCATCTAAATAAGAGATGTGAGATGATCTTGACCGAAGAAAGAGATGGAGGTCCAGTCGAGGAGCAAATGAGAAGGTTCTGGTGACGCTGATGTGAGCTCCATCACTCCTCCACCCTGACAGGCTCCACCCACCAGGACAGGAGCGATCAATACATATCAATACCACAACATCAGATTCATCAATTAAAAACCTGATGAAAGTTAGAAGGACGTCACGTTGGACCACGGCAATGGTTCTCAACCTTCTCCACATCAAAGACCCATCGATCCATCTGATCAGATTCAGTCTCTGGTAACCAATCAGAGATCAATATTTTTATTGATTAGCTCTGATTAAGTGTCTATCCTCTAGTTTGAGGGATATCAATGGAACAAGGATCAAAACAGTCATTATTGGACATTCATTCATGAAATAACAACGTTTAGTTTAAATGACAATCTTTGCTGCGGACCCGATGGAAGCTCTGGAAGGGCCTCCTGGAGGTCCCCGGGCCCCATGTTGAGAACCACTGGACTCGACGGTGATCATCGAATTGTAGATTTGGATTAGAAAATGTATGGATTATGATATAATGTTGTTTTGAGAGGGTAGGAGCAGCAGGTGGAGGTCCGAGCTCCACCTTGTCAGTACATTCACTGAAAAAAGTCAAAGAAAAAGGGCCCAAATTTGCAAAACAAATCTACAATCGTGATGTTGAATTGAGGCGTTATCAACTTGAAATTGAGAAAGTTTCGATTTTTTTTTTCTGTTTATCATTTTAACAAGTTAAAGCCATTTTTAAAGTTCATAATTTTTTCAGTGTTTAATATATATATTTTTAGTAAAAAAACAGAACAAAACAAACAAACAAAAAACACCCAGCTGACGATATTTTAATAGATTTCTCTCTTAAAGTGCAAAGCCCGCCGTTCTCCACCCGACGGAACGATGGAGCCCGCCGTTCTCCACCCGACGGAACGATGGAGCCCGCCGTTCTCCACCCGACGGAACGATGGAGCCCGCCGTTCTCCACCCGACGGAACGATGGAGCCCGCCGTTCTCCACCCGACGGAACGATGGAGCCCGCCGTTCTCCACCCGACGGAACGATGGAGCCCGCCGTTCTCCACCCGACGGAACGATGGAGCCGGCCGCTGGGTTCTCCACCCAACAGCCGGATGGAGGGGGAGGGGGGGGGGGGGGGGGGGGGGGGGGTTCGCCGGGTGGCGGCTGGTGAGATGATCCCGGTGACTTGAAGTGTGTCTACAGTTAAGATGCTTCCTGCTGATTGGACGCCAGCTGCTCTACACCCTGGCACTGAGGCGTGTGTGTGGGCGTGCACGTGACTCTACAGTGCGCACCATCGCTTCGCTCCGTCACTGTGTCGCATCCAAGTCTCGCCACGGCAACGGAATCTGACTTCACAGTACAACACCAGCCCGGGTAACACAGGATGTGACAGTACCAAGAAGTACCACTGGTACTGTTCGGACGCGGTGTCACTTCCCGGCATTACCCATAATGCACCAGGCTTCAGAAAAACTGTCGTAAGCACCGACCACGAGTACTACAGTATTTAGAGTACTTGTGTTACTTCTACTGTAAGATACTGTAGTATTGCGGTGTCTTGAGGTACCCTCATGTTTTAACTCCAGTTTAAAACATTAATATTCTGCTTTTTGGGGAAAGCTAAAGGATAAAATGGAAGAATCTGGTGTCATTCAGACGGCGGGCTGCGGCTCACAGCGCCCCCCGCGGGGAACCGAGTGCACGTGCGACTGTTTGTACAAGTACCTTCAGGAGCCGAGCGTGCGCGCTCACAGTGCTGCTGCCGACAGCGTGTATTCATTCATTCGTTCATTCATTCGTTCGTTCGTTCGTTCGTTCGTTCGCTGTTCCATTCTTCATGTACAGGTTTGAGAAGCAGTGCTTGTGCGTACCGAGTGTGCACGTAGTTACAAAACGCTTCGATAAGCGACTAGAATTCCTTCCGTTTTCAGTGAGCAAGAAAACTCAGTAAGCGACAAAACTATACTTCCATTGCGTCCTCATGACCTTTCACCGTGCGACTTTGTGCCATGCTAATTGATCTCTTTGAGTGACCTGTCAGGGCTGATAATGTGCGCACGTGCCTGCTTTGCTTGGAATGACGACTTGAAACAAACAAAAGAAAATAAAAAATAAAGACAAAAAATAAACGTCTAGGACGCGTCTCTTAGCGTTCAGCTACAGCTAACGGTGCGGAACGCGACAACAACGGCGTAGAGGAAAGTTCTAAGGATGCTACCGCTAACGCTAACGAAGCTACGCTAACGAGGCCACGAGACGTGAAATGTTTCTTTCGAAGATTCTTTTTTTTCCTCCCTCGTTGACATGCGCTCAATTTTTCAGAATTCTTCATTTCACTGCTGCGGTTTTCCCCCGGAATCTTCCTGCGGGACTTCCGGAAGCGGACGGGGAAAGTGGAGGATGTAGGACTGAGGAGCCCGAGAGATTCTACATCACACGTCGTGGGTCGGCAGGTCCGGGATGCTGCTCTTCGCTCTGGTGAAGAACGCCATCTTCTCTCTGAGGAAGGAGCGAGATATTCAAGATGGATGCCAGGGACTTCACAACACAGCAGACTGTCACTGAGATAAAGGTCTTCAGACCAACTGTGATGTAGGCTGTCTCACCTGAAGCTCTGCAGCTCTGGAAGTTCCTTGCTGCTCTGGTCTCTGATCTTCTGGACGTCCTTGGCAGCAGCTCTCATCATCTTCTCCACCCGCTGCTCCTGCAGCTGCTCTTCAGGGGTCTGGGAGGAGGAGGAGAAAGATCTAGGATGTAGTACCTACAGTGAAACCTCCCTCTGGGTTTCTCCAGTTAGTCAAAATGTTTCCTTTCAGAATAAAATGAGCTCTCAGCAGATATAGAACCAAACTACTGAGATATAGAACCAAACTACTGCGATATAGCACCAAACTACTGAGATATAGAACTAAACTACTGAGATATAGAACTAAACTACTGCGATATAGAACCAAACTACTGCGATATAGAACCAAACTACTGAGATATAGCACCAAACTACTGCGATATAGCACCAAACTACTGAGATATAGAACCAAACTACTGAGATATAGAACTAAACTACTGGGGTATAGAACTAAACTACTGAGGTATAGAACTAAACTACTGAGATATAGAACCAAACTACTGAGATATAGAATCAAACTACTGAGATATAGAACTAAACTACTGACATATAGAACTAAACTACTGAGATATAGAACCAAACTACTGAGGTATAGAACTAAACTACTGAGATATAGCACAAAATTACTGATTTAGAACTAAACTACTGAGCTATAGAACCAAACTACTGAGATATAGAACCAAACTACTGAGATATAGAACTAAACTACTGAGATATAGAACTAAACTACTGAGGTATAGAACTAAACTACTGAGATATAGGACTAAACTACTGAGATATAGACCTAAACTACTGAGATAAAGTACTAAACTACTGAGATATAGAACTAAACTACTGAGATGGAACAAAACTACTGAGATATAGAACTAAACTACTGAGATGGAACAAAACTACTGAGATATAGAACAAAAATACTGATATAGAAACAAACTACTGAGATATAGAACTAAACTACTGAGATATAGAACTAAACTACTGTGACATAGTTTAGTTCTATATCTCAGTAGTTTAGTTCTATGTCTCAGAGATATAGAACTAAACTACTATGTCTCAGTAGTTTAGTTCTATATCTCAGTAGTTTAGTTCTATGTCTCAGTAGTTTAGTTCTATATCTCAGTAGTTTAGTTCTATGTCTCAGTAGTTTAGTTCTATATCTCAGTAGTTTAGTTCTATGTCTCAGTAGTTTAGTTCTATGTCTCAGTAGTTTAGTTCTATATCTCAGTAGTTTAGTTCTATATCTCAGTAGTTTAGTTCTATGTCTCAGTAGTTTAGTTCTATATCTCAGTAGTTTAGTTCTATATCTCAGTAGTTTAGTTCTATGTCTCAGTAGTTTAGTTCTATGTCTCAGTAGTTTAGTTCTATATCTCAGTAGTTTAGTTCTATATCTCAGTAGTTTAGTTCTATGTCTCAGTAGTTTAGTTCTATGTCTCAGTAGTTTAGTTCTATATCTCAGTAGTTTAGTTCTATGTCTCAGTAGTTTAGTTCTATGTCTCAGTAGTTTAGTTCTATATCTCAGTAGTTTAGTTCTATATCTCAGTAGTTTAGTTCTATGTCTCAGTAGTTTAGTTCCATGTCTCAGAGATATAGAACTAAACTACTGAGATATAGACCCCTTGCACTGGTGCCCTTCCTCTTGGTGACCTGGAACCTGCAGAGGCTTCTTCTTCTCCACGTCGTAACCAGCTTCCAAATTTCAACCTCATTTTTCCAGCTTTCCTCAGACTTCTTCTCCTCAGACTGGGGTGGGACTTCATTATTGCGATGTCTGTATCCTCTGCTATCAATGTTGGTTCAATAACATTAACACAGCAACTTGCACCCTTCACATGCGTAGTGGGTAACAAAGCACTTAACAATTTGAACTTGAGGAAACCTCAAAATTTTAGGTCTTACAAATATATTTATTTTTTAGCGGAACCACTAACTCCAGTCCATTTTCCCCCATAAACGGTCAGCGGAAAATAATTAAAAATCAAACCAACTTCATCGCATTTAAGGTCTACTCCGATTGGCCACCGTGGCAGGAGGCTCCGCCCCCTACCTGCTTCTCAGCCTGGCGCAGCAGTAGCCGCAGCCTGTCGTCCTGCTGCACCCAGGGCGGCAGCTCCCTGCGTCCCTGCAGCCTGGCCGCCTCCAGCTGCTCCTTGAGCTCCCGCAGCACCTCCAGCTCCTGGGCCAGGCGGGCCCGCCGGGTCCGGGACACCTGTAGCTCAAGCTCCAGGTCCATGGAGGTCCGCAAGAGGCCGTCCAGGGGCTTCACGGGGGCCAGGGGCTGGGGGCCAGGGATGGGGTCAGAGGGTGAGGGTTAGGGGTTACATTTGAGTTGACAATTAAGTCTTGATTATTGTACGGCTCTGTTGAATACCTGAAAGCCAATGGCCGTTGACTACAATGGAAGACTTAAAGAGATGAATGTGGACGTCGATATAGAAATCCCCGACATCCCATTGAGCATGTCCCATAAATATCCGATTTATCATTAATAAAAGTAAAAATTATTATCTTAAATTATAGTTATCAAAGTTATTATAATAAATAGTTCAATTGAAGGGAGAATACTTCCCTACGTTGCTATGAGTATTTCCTCAGTGGAAGCTCTTAAAGTAGCACTATTTATAAATCATCTCCATGTATTCTTCTACTGAGTAAGTAGCTGTGTAACAAGCAGGATAATGTGCAGCAGATGGTCATTATGACTAAATAACCTCCTTCAGAGTGATAACAAACCCATTCAAGATGTCGGGGGGTTCTTTTGACGATGACGGCTGGCCGCACATTATCCCTGACTTTAATATTTCATCTGAAATAAAAAACGGCGCTATTTTCAAAGAGCTTTTAAAAAAAATAAATAAAAAATTCTTTAACCTTCTTCATGCGCATGCTCCGTCTCTCGGAGGCGTTTCGGACAAACGGGGACTTCTTGGAGAGTGTGGAGCTGTCGCTGTCACTGCGGTTGATCTGAAACACAAAGAAAATTCTCAGCGTGTACTGGGCGTGTACTCGGCGTGTACTCGGCGTGTACTCAGCGAGAACTAAGCATGTAGTACTGCAGTACTCAGTACCCTGCAGATGTACTGGCTCTGGGGTCCCGGGGAGAAGGTCTTGGAGCGGATGATGGTGTTCCCCCTGACGAAGGCCTGAGCGCCGTGAGGAGGAGGGTGGTGATGAAGGACCACGTCCTGGTGGTGGCGCTGTTTGGGACGCACCACGGAGCCCGCCATGCTGGTCTGCTTGTTCAGCTGCGCACACACAGACACACACACATAAATAATAACTCGCTCGCCTGTGTCTGTTTTAGGGCTGTAGGAAGATTTTTTTTTTTTTTAATAAAAATATAATTTGAATATAAAAAAAAACAACTACTTGAACACTGTAAATACCATTCGATTGTGTATTATTTTTTTATAAATATATAATTGATTATAAATGTTTTGGCTAACGTTGGCGAATCAGTTCACATGTGATGAGCAATAAAGTTCAGTCTAAGTTCATCTTGTCTGTCGCACAGTGAACGCACATGAGAGAGAAATAATAACGGTGCAAAGCCGCCAGCGCACCGGAGCATTTCCCTCTCCCCCCGCGTTTCAGCGTGCGTACAAGGGAGCGCGCCTTTGACCAGAATGTCCAGCGATTCCACAGACGGCGGCGATGAAAGCGGGAAATAAACCCGACCATCATCGACGGGACGTCCTCTAGTGCAGGGGTTCCCAACCACTGGCTCGGGGACTGGACTGTGCCGGGCAGCGGGGCAGCATTTGCCACCAGCGCCGCAAGAACACGGGTGAGATCTGCTCGACAGCGGAGCAGCAGCAGGAAACAGAGTAAATGAAATACATCTACAATTTTTGTTTTCTTTGTTTGGAGAACAAAGACTAAATTTGAGCATTAAAAATTTGAATATATTCAAATGTTAAAAATAATTTAGCACACAAATTTGAATGTGATTACAGAGCAATATCTGCAGCCCTGGTGTGTCGAGGTGCATGTATGTGTATGGGTGTGCGTGTTTGTACCCTCTCTGCTTGTGGAGGTTCGTTCCTTCTCTCTCCCCGTCCTCCGCCCTTCTCTTCCTCGTCCAGCTCCCATTGGCTGCTCTCCGGGTCAAACCCCTCCTCCCCCTCCAGGGGCTCAGCCCCCTCCGCCGTGTTCACCCCCTCGTCATCAAACATGTCCGCCTCCGACGGCTTCGCACGCCTGGGGGGGAGGAGGAGAGAAGCAGGAGAGGGGATGGGAGGGAGGGTGAGTGGAGAGGAGGCTGAGGAGAGGAGTGCAGGAGGAGAGGGGAGTGGACTCACCATCCTCCTCCTCCTCCTTCTTCTTCTCCTTCGGTTCCTGTAAAATCTGCTCTCTGGTCGGACGGAGCCTCCTGCAACACAGAACACAGCACTCTAAGCCGCCATCTTGGAATAAAAACAACATGGCCGTTTGCTTACATATTTATCTTCAGGTACACTCGACGCGTGAGGGAATTAATACCCTTAACTTGAGGGCGGAACTTAACCGCATCAGAACCTTTTTGAACTGTTCAGGTCTGGTATCGCCATGAAGGACGTTACTTAGTGATGATGGCTGCCTGGCTGCACATCAACAACTACTTACCAAATAAAACAATACATTGAGACAGAATATTGATTTTAAATGGTTTTATAATAAGTGTGTTTGGTTTAAGAGAATAACTGTCACAACAACATAGCTAAAGCTGGAGCAACCTAGGAAAATATTCCTCCATATGAAATACCTATTTATTGTAATAACTATGATTTACTACAATAAATAATTGATTGTTATTAATGTTAAAGTGGACATTTATATTAATGGTGAAATGTGACACTGAATGGGACGCTGTGCTCACGTCTTCCACTGTAGTTTCTATGCATCGCTACCAGATGGCACCACTCGCTAGTGTTCACATGTCACCGTAGGAGCAATACAAGGAAGGTAAAACCAGGCGGAGAAGTAATTATTAACAGACCTGCGGTCGTTCTTCAAAAATAACTGACCGGCGGCCGGTTGCCGCTATCGACCGATCAGAATCCAGTATTCCACTGAGCCGCGCGATAACTCAGGATAACGTTACCTCGTCCGTCTGGGCGTCTGGATCGCCGCGGCCGCCGAGCTCGGGCATGTCAGCGTGACGGAGCAGGTTGAACCACCTAAAGGTCCTGTCTGGACCACAGCCATCCGCCAGACTGAGCTGAGCCCCAGCCTGGGGGTGGGAGGAGGAAGAGGAAGGAGAGGAGGAGGAGGAAGAACAAATAAAGTTATTTAGAAATTATTTGCAATGGAGTACTGGCTCACACTGACCAAATAAAGTATTCAGAACATATAGACCCAAATATGGGAGGGAAACAGGTAGTAATCGAAACAGGAAGTGCTCCCAACAGGAAGTGGTCACAGCCCACCGAAACCCACCAGAGCTTTCTCTCTCCCCGACATGCTGGTGCAGCAGACGTCCACCCTCAGGGTCTTCTGCCGCAGTGCATTGTGGGACAGCTGGAGGCCGAACACCTCATCCAGCTGCACGGCGTCGCAGAGGGCGTGGGCTCTCGTGCGGAACAGGCAGCGGGTGTTCTCCGAGCACGGCAGCACGACCACGCGCACATAGCTAAAGCAGGAGGAGAGGTCAAAGGTCAACTGGACGGGTAGAGACAGACAGGTAGAAAGACAGAGAGAGAGAGAGACAGGGACACATGTCTCAGACCCCTCCCCCTTATCTCCAAGGCTCCTCCTCGCCCGGGCGAGGTTCCCCTCATACGGCCTTAAGTATATTTATAGAAAAAACACGCAGCAGGAAGACCTACATGTTGTGGTCCACCGGCAGACAGAGGGCGCTGCAGTGCGACAGCTGCATGACGGCCACGGTGAAGCGCTGCTCCCGGGGCTCGTAGCGCAGACCCAGCTGGACCTGAGAGACGCCGGGGGGGGAGGTGCGCTCCTCGTACGGGGAGGGGAGGAGCGAGGACTGCTGCTCTGGCCTGGAGGAGGACGGGAAGGCGGAGGAGAAACGGAGGAATAGTCAAGACAATACATAACAATTATAATCCAACAATAATAATCAAACAATGATATCTATATCTATATATATATATCTATATATATATATATATATATATATACATATATACATATGGATATATTGTGATTGTAAATTCCACTTCCTACCGCCGCTGCGACAGCTCGTACACGCCGCTGTCGCCAGCCACCGACTCGTCAGAGACGGCAGAGGAAACGCCAATCATCTTAGGCTCCACCCCTCTGCTGGTCTGGGGGGCGGAGTCTTACAGAGAGACAGAGACAGACAGACAGAGGCTGAGTTTATGAAATTTGATAAATTTAATACTTAAATAAATAAACAATAAACACAGCAAGAGAGTGAGTGATGGAGGACTGGAGGTTATCAGACTCCAGTTTGACCTTTCACCCTGTGGCTGCCATGGCAACCGGGGTGGAGTTCCCCCTAGGCTGCTCCTACCTTTAAGCTCCTCCTCCAGTGCATTGTGGGACGCCTGCTCTCCATCCTCCTCCTCCTCCTCCAGGCCCAGCTCCAGCTCCACCAGCCGGCCGTGCAGCTCCAGGTCCAGGTCCAGGTCCAGGTCCAGGTGTAGACCGGACCCGCCGGGCTCCGCCCCCTCAGGCTCCGCACCCGCCGGGGGGCCGTCGAGGGGCGAGCGGGGGGGAGACAGCGAGGAGAGCGAGGAGCGCGGCGACAGCGAGCTCATGGAGGCCGGCGTCTGCGCCCGCCGCAGCGCCTGGATCCGGACCGACCCCGCCTCTACCGAGCCGGCCACCGAGGATCCGCCCACCAACCCCCTGGGCGGCTCCCCCGGTGCCCCGGCTGCGGCTTTAGGCTTTAGGCTCCCCCTCGTCCCGGCCACCTCATGCTCGTGGATGGTGGTGATGGAGCTGGAGGGCCGGTAGTATCCGCCCCCACCGGCCCCACTCTCCCCGGCCCCGCCCTCCCCCAGCAGGATGTCCAGCTTGTTCCGGAAGTCGGGGTCCGCCAGCTCGGGCGGCTCCAGGTACAGCGAGGAGGCGGAGCCCAAGGAGGAAGTGGTGGCCAGGGAGCCCAGGCTGCTTCCGGAGGAGCAGGACAGGGTGCTGGCCGAGAGGCTGAGGGAGGGAGGACTAGTTAGAGGGGTAACCAGATAACTAGCTAGTGTGCGTGTGTGTGTACTTCAGTGTGCGTGTGCACCTCTTGAGCTGTGTGTGTAGTGACGTCGCCAGTCGAACCATCACCTCCAGCTCTCTGACCAGTTTGTTCCTCTTACAGTGCAGACGCAACCTGCAGACGCACGCGCACGCACGCACGCACACACACACACACACACACACACACACACACACACACACACACACACACACACACACACACACACACACACACACACACACACACACACACACACACACACACACACACAATAAGTAAAACATGAGATTGGATTAAATAATATGATATTACATCAGATTAATCCTGCTGGATGAGGCCAGATGAGCCCACCTCTCGGTGAGGGCCTTGCTCTGGTGGTGGCGGGCCGCCTGCAGGTCCATCTCCAGGCGTTTCTTCTGGCTCTCCAGGTGCTGGCACTGGGCGGTGTCGTGGCGCTGGGCGGGCCGGGCGTACTGCAGCTCCTTCAGAAGCTCCTCCTTCTCGTTGATCAGGATCAGGCGGTCCCGCTCGGGATCCAGGAGGCCCGGCCACGCCTCGCTGTCCAGCCGGGCGATCTGCACCTCGATGCTGGAGATCCTGCGGTGGGGGGGGGGGGGGGGGGGGTTTAACCAGGACGTGAGCAACAATAACAATAACGTTAATAGTGAGAGTTATTAGTTTTTGTAGTAATAATAGTATAGTGCAATTCCAATTGAATGTTGGCTGCACTGACCCAGCATTCATAGAATATATGGTTCATAAACATGAAGTCATTTAATATGTTTAAATAATTTTAATACTGAAATGAGAGCATTGATTTACTCCGTCAACAAAGTGTGGATTTAAAAAGTGATATATAATACAGTACATATGGGATGGACATAAGATTATAAAGGATCATTGTGCCTCAATTATAGAATGATTACAATTCGGCAAATGTTTTGTCAGTCTTAGCAACCAAAGCCTGATGGTTGCCGTTAATGTACATGGAGAAAGACACTGTTTAACATTGTTCTGCAAGGGGCCAGCGCGCACACACACGCTCACACACACGCTCACACACACGCTCACACACACACACACACACACACACACACACACACACACACACACACACACAGTATGGCTTCTTACCTCCTCTTCACCTCCTCGTACTTGAGGCTCAGGCGAACCTTTTCCGCCAGTTTGTTGCTGTTGGCTGCGAACTGAACAGAAAGAAGAACAGAAAGAAGAAACAGGAAGTAGTATGACAGAAAGAAGAAACAGGAAGGAGTATGACAGAAAGAAGAAACAGGAAGTAGTATGAAAGGAAGAGGAAACAGGAAGTGGTATGACAGAAAGAAGAAACAGGAAGTAGTATGACAGGAAGAAGAAACAGGAAGTAGTATGACAGAAAGAAGAAACAGGAAGGAGTATGACAGAAAGAAGAAACAGGAAGTAGTATGAAAGGAAGAGGAAACAGGAAGTGGTATGACAGAAAGAAGAAACAGGAAGTAGTATGACAGGAAGAGGAAACAGGAAGTGGTATTACAGAAAGAAGAAACAGGAAGTGGTATGACAGGAAGAGGAAACAGAAAGTAGTATGACAGGAAGGGGAAACAGGAAGTAGTATCACAGGAAGGGGAAACAGGAAGTAGTATGACAAGAAGCGGAAACAGGACGTGATATGACAGGAAGAGGAAACACAAGGTAGTATCACAGGAAGAGGAAACAGAAAGTAGTATGATAGGAATATGAAGAAGGAACCAGAAGTAGTATGCCAGGAAGAGGAAAAGGAAGTAGCACGATAGCGACAGGAAGTAGGGAGTAGTATGAAAGGAAACAGGAAGTAGGAAGTAGTACAACAGGGCGAGGAGATAACAGAGCAGATGTGAGAAATCCTGGTTATGATAATAATAAAAAAAAAACTGTCTGTCTCTCCACCTGTCTTACCTCTGCAGGGATGTCAGTCTGGGAGCCGGCGTCCGAGTAGGCCGGAGGCAGTGACAGCTCTGAGTTGGCGAGCGACGGACTGCTGCCCCAGAGCTCCTGCTCTGAGCCCGAGTCCAGCAGGAAGCCATCTTTTAATACCGCTAGTTTCTATAGGGGGGAGGAGAGAGAGAGAGAGAGAGAGAGAGAGAGAGAGAGAGAGAGAGAGAGAGAGAGAGAGAGAGAGAGAGAGAGAGAGAGAGAGAGAGAGAGAGAGAGAGAGAGAGAGAGAGAGAGAGGGGTGGGCAGATATAGCTTGACATTAGGAACACAGAAATTAGAAAAAAATATTTAAATCATTTAAAAAATTACAGTTTCAGTTTTGAGTTTCCAGCTCCATGGTTCCAGATCCACCGTTTTTCGAATTTATGGTTTTCCAGATCCGGGGTTTTTTTTTTTGAGCCGTGGTTTTCTGGATCTCTAGAGGTGACCGGCGCTTTAATTATCCCGAGAAGGTAACTGCTTCACACTTTTCTGGCAAAACAAACGGATCCTTCATCAAGATGATGAAAGAGTAAACTGAAACTGAAGGAGAGCGAGAGAGAGAGAGAGACGTAGTGAAACAGAGACGGAAACAAGAGTAGTGCAAGTGCTGCTGCATTATTTAACCCTGCTATCATGTCAGCACTCTCTCTCTCTACCCTCCTCCCTCCCTCCCTCTCTCTACCCTCCCTCCCCTCCCACTACAGTGCTTTATATTCTATTCTATTTATATCATGTTTGTTTACATTACAGGGAACAGCGGACGTTCATGGTTTTATTTATTGCGCTGATCCCTCACACTACTACACTACCAACCCGTCACCAACCACCACCACGTTGACCACTCACCACAGCCTCATCGACCCTTCCTCCTTAACTACTGGCTACACCCTCGTTACCCCGTGTTAACCCTCCTTAACCACTTGTTTACCTGCATCAGCTCCTGCTTCTCCTTCTCGCCGCTGCTGATGGCGTCGCGGATGGAGCGCACCTCGGTCAGCACAGCCTGCGCCTCCTGCAGGCGGAACGGGCTGCTGGACACCTTGTGGTCGATCCTGGGGGGGGGGGTGAAGGCAAGAGCTCACGGGAAGGTTGAAAATCATGTCGAGAGAAGGTCAGAGGTGACACACGAAGGTCAGGGGTTACCCGATGTCATGCGAAGATCAGAAATTGCGTGAAGGTTAGAGACCTTCCCCGCAAAGTCAAGAGGTTTCATGAGGCTGCACGGAGGTCAGGTGAAGGTCAAGAGATCACATGAAGGTCAGAGGACATGTGTTTAGAGGTCAGTTTAGAGATCCTGTGAAGGTCAAGAGGTAACATGAAGGGTGGTGTCATATGAATGCCAAGAGCACCCATTGAGGTCAGAGGTCGCATGAAGGTGAGTTACAGTAAATGTGTCCCACCGCAGCAAAACCTGACTTGTCGCCCATTTCTAAAAGCGCCACAAGCGGCCAAATAGGTTGAAAAAACCTTTGTAGAAGGAAAATTCGATTTTTTCCAGGTTCGTGTTCCTTTGTGTTTTGTTTTTTTTAATCTCACCGTGGAGTTAAATATTCCCGTTAGATGACATGGGGAAACACCGTTAATTTACCGAGACGCTGAACAGCGCTGAACAACGCCGATCAATGGTTTCCTTTAAAGCAGGCGTCCAGATGAAGATCATTCCTCCATATTACATGTGATGTGAGGTCCCAATGTGAAATCGTTTCAATAGAGTTCAACCAACATTACTGTGTAGGTGGTGTATACCAACGAAGAAGACAAGCTGACGTCACCAAGTGCTGGAAAAACTTTGAGGGTGATCATCTCAGAATCACAGTTTGCCGCGCCCTCCTCATTAACAAGCCATAGCTTTAAAAACATCTGCTTGATTCGCACAAGTGACACCTCGTTTTGAAGCTGATTCTCCACTTTCAAATGACGTGGGGGAAAAAAAAAAATAACGGCACCAAAAGTACTTAAAATCAGCGATCAGTCACATATGGTAACAAATGTTTTTTTGTCAAAGTTACTTTATCTTATTTGTATTTTGTGTCTGATAATTCCATTTGAAAGGGTAAAAGCATTATTGCTCTAACAAATATAAAACGGAGCAAATTAACTTTGACAGAAACATGTCTTACTATAGGAGATCATTTTAAGGAAGGTTTCTCATCTATTCTTCAAAATACAGAAAATAGCAACAATATCAAGAATGTAAAAATGACGCTATACGACAGTATGAGAGGCAGTGGAATCCCAATAGCTTGACTTAGTTTAGTACTTGAAGCACTGCATAGTCATGGTGGCACTGCACTGCTGCCTCATCGCAAGAAGGTTCTGGGTTCGATGCCCGCCTGGGGCGCTGTTGGCACTGCGCTGCAGTGGGTTATCTCCTGATTGGGGGCCTTTCCGTGTGGAGTTTGCATGTTCTCCCCGTGCTCACATGGGGTTTCCTCCAACATAAAAGAGGTCCCAAATTAAAAACATGCAGAACACTTTCCCATCCACGACATGGAGCGATAATGCAGGCTGGCCCCTGGAGGAAGGACAACTGGGATGGGAGAAATGCAGAGGCCGAATTTCACCAGTCTGTGTGTGTGAAGTGCATTCACACCTGTAAGACGTGGCATTTCTCTTCGTGTTTTATCATCTTTCAGTAAAGGCATGCCTCCCTGCATCGCTTACATTTATTTGACATCAATTCACTTATTTCCTTTCAATTCATCTTTTCATTTGTTTGTTTTTGTTTTAAGGTTTTCTAGACACTGGCAAAATTGTTCAAGTGACTTGCCTGCAGTGAAGTGCCAATAAGGCTCTTCACAGAGAAAGGGACAGAGCCAAAGAGAGAGAGAGAGAGAGAGAGAGAGAGAGAGAGGGGGGTGGAATGAAAAAGGAACGGTGACAGCAATGAAATGTAAAAATCGGAATCTCTAAAAATGACGACAGCAAGTCATGTGTGCAGCAGACCAACAAGCTGTTCCACATTCCTGAAAGAGAGAGAAGCAAAGAGAGAGCGAACAAGGAGGGCTAATTTGGAGTAATCCTTTAAAAAAAAAAAAAAAAAAAAAAAAAACACCCGCTGCTCAGTGAAGTTGCAAAAATCCTGCGTCTGGCATTCTAAAGTGAAATATCATTTTAATCATGACAAGGCAATAACTAATATAAATAATTATATTATTATTATTGTATTATTATTTATCAATGAGGCTAAGAGGTTAGAATAAGAACTATGTCCAGTAAAACAGTCATCAGTGTAATTAAAAAAAAAAACAATTAGTCAAAAAACCTTCCAAAAAAGTCTTATAAGTCGCATCAGTCCAAAAAGTCAAATGAGTAAAAAACACCAATAATTCCAGTAAAAAAATAAAACAACAACAATAAAAAATAAATAAAAAAAAAACAATTCCACAAGTCCAAAAAGTCTGATAAGTTCCATCAGTCCAATAAGTCAAAAAAATTAAATAAAGCTATAGATACCACTCGGGTTGTGTGTGTGTGTGTTACGTGGCCTTCTCATGCCCAGATTTCCAATTGATCTTCTTTTTCCACTGCATAATTTTAGAATATGTCCATTTACAGTATATTAATAAACTAAATAATGATTTATTAAAGGGGACCTATTTTGAAAAACTCACTTTTTCAGTGCTCGTACACATGCACATTGTCCGTGTAGTCCATTAACTTGGAGCACGACAACGAAAGCGGGAACAAACTTTTGAAGGAGGTCTTGCAGATCGAATATGAGTGAAGACTCAGCCACTGGACTGATTATTTCTCGCCTCTGATTTGTTCAGAAACAGATTTTGGTGGACGGATGAGGTGAAATCAGTGTTTCAAGTTTACGTACTTAATACAACAGAACCCAAAAGTCAAGGCAAAACCCCATTGGCTCACAGAACTCGGGGCCTCAGGAGGGCGGGGCCACCCCACAGAAACAGAGCGTCCTGGACCAGGGGGGTTATAGAGGCATGTTAGAATGGCTGGAATGCATCATCTGAGGGTTTTTTCAGCGAGGAAACTTCAAAAACATGTTTTGGGGACCGCAGAGACCTACATTAACTTGACGAAAAGGAGCATAACAAACCCCCTTTAAAATGAGCTAAGAGGCCTTATTAAAGTTGTTAAGTCAGGAACGAAAAGTAAAATAAATAAGTACAATTAATAAATATAATCAAGACATGTGCAACTAATTCTATTTTATTTTTTAATTCTACTTATTATATTTTCTGTAGAAGATAAGATTACACATTTCTACACGTATTGCAGAGGGAGAGAACTGATTGAAATGATATGAGTGGTTTTAACGACTGGAACTTTTGGAATGATTTGAATGATTTAAATGACTTAAATGATCTGAATGATTTGAATTATTTAAGTCACTTTCATGATTTGAATAATTAAAATGTTCGGCTGTAAAATCGGAACGATTAACTGCAGCAGACAAGGCATCAAACCAAAGCTCAAATTAAACATTTAGAGGCCAGGACACTGAACACATCAGCATTTGGTTGCGTCTTTGTGTCCTTTACTCCATGTAATCATTTGTTTATTTGGTCACTGTGATCTGATTACTGTCATGTCATTTTATCTTTTCGTAAAACCTCAGGAGTAGCTGCTGTTTGGCCAGCAGCTAATGGTAATCCATATAAACTAATGAACAAATAATCGAGTAAACTAATTAACCCTTCGTTCAGGAAAGAGAAGGGCCAGCGATGGAGGAATGCAGTGGAGGTGCTCCGGCGCCACATAACCAGGACAACATCAAAAAGCTGCTTTCTAACATAAACCTTATTTTAAACCTTTTATACGTACCAATAATTATCCTGTGCAGAGAATGACACTTTAAATATTCTTTATATTTTGTATATATTTGGGCTTTTTTCTTTTCTGTATTTTCTGCTATTTCTGTTACATAGGCTCACAGGAGCCTATGTAAAGCTGTCTTCCCTGGCTCGCAAGCATCTGGCCAGCCCTGCAACCTCGGAGCCATGTGAGAGACTCTTCTCACTTGCAGGCAACATACTCCAAAAAAAGAGGGCAGCCTTACACGTTTCTCTCAGCAACCAGCGGAAGGAGAAATAAGAGGTATTGAGATCAATGGAGCTGTTATGGCCAAGTAGCCCAAGTGGGCTAGGCTAGATAGGCTGATCTTAAATGAAAAAAAAAACATATTTGTGAAAACTTCTTAATATATTGACTTCTAAAGCCATATTCTGTACGTCTATTCAATAATCATCTGACACAATAATGTAATGCTTTGTATTGAAATATCTTCAAATCTGCAAATATTGATGACATGCGATTAATAAATTACAGATCATGTAATTAGTTTAATAACATTTTTTAATCAATTGACAGACCTAATTATTATATATATATACACACACACACACACACACACACACACACACACATATATATATATATATATATATATATATATATATATATATATATATATATATATATATATATATATATATATGTGTGTGTGTGTGTGTGTGTGTGTGTGTGTGTGTGTGTGTGTGTGTGTGTGTGTGTGTATTGGATATGTGTGTTTTCTTTCTTTTATTGTACTATTTACTTTTATTTTATTATAATTTTACATTGTAATTCATATTTTAATTTTATTTTAATTTTTTACATTTAATTTGTATTCTTTTTTTCATACTGTTAGATTCTTTTTATGCTAATTTTCTGTATAGAAACACACAAATCTTCACCATGACAAATTCCCTGTACATGAAAATGTACCTGGAGGGATGAACAGATTCAGATTTTTTGATCGCCGGGAATCAACTGAGCTATCGGCTTCAAGATCTTCTAAACTGATCAAGCATCGAGAGAACAGCAGGCGCAGTTGCCAAAAAAAAAAAACGAGGTCGCGATCGCCCTGTTGCGCCACGTTTTCTTGCCGTACTCACTCTTTGAGCGTTTGGAAACCTTGTTCTTTGAACTGGAGCTCTTGTTTCATACATGACAGATCCCTCTTCAGTCTGCTGACCTGAGAGAGAGAGAGAGAGAGAGAGAGAGAGAGAGAGAGAGAGAGAGAGAGAGAGAGAGAGAGAGAGAGAGAGAGAGAGAGAGATTGAGAGAAGGATATTTTGAGTACTGGTAGTTAGTTCCATCTGGATGCAGAAAAGATAAGGGAAGATGGGATAAGAGTTAACGTCATTATGGCAAACTAAGCCCTGTCAGGGTGATCAGTCTCACTTGCTCTCCACTCACAACTCCACTCTTCAGTCTTCCAACTCCTTTCATCGATTTGTTTGCCACAAACCATTATTATATTATTATAAAATACAATATACATTAGTATATTATATAATTATAAAATATTATATACATTATTATATTATATTATTATAAAATATTATATACATTATTATATTAGAATAAAATAGAATATACATTATTATATTATATTATTACCTATTAGTAGGTAATAATATAATAATAATACAATAATAATAATAATAATAATAATAATAATAAGCAGAGTGAAACCAGGCGGATAAGTTAACTTATCCTCCTTATTATGTGGTTGCTGATACTGACCAATGCTAGAAGCAATGAACAATGACAATTATTAAACAATTACGGACAAAAAATAAATCTCTGAATTTTTTTCTCCCAAAATCGATTCTATTTTTAGAGTAGTATTTGCTCGTCACAGAAGAAACGGCAATAACAAAGTCATAAAAATAGTTTTCCAAACTCAACGACTGTAAAAATTCTTCTGCACTGAAACACAAGTGATAAGGTTCTATATGTTACATCATTCACATTCCAAAGTGCGATGGTTTCAGCCTTTATCAAGGAGCCAGCGCAATAAAGTCCCATTGAGTCTGTAAAGCTGCCGTGTGTAGAGTCCTGGTAGATGGACCCAAAGCCCCTGAAACCATCCCCTGGCTCCTAGACTGCCTCCTTGGTCCTAGAACGCCTCCTAGATTCTAGACCATCTCCTAGCTCCTAGACTATCTCCTAGATCCTAGACTGCGTCCTAGGTCCTAGACTGCCTCCTAGATCCTCGACCCTCTCCTAGCTCCTGGACCGTCTCCTAGCCACTGAAACCGTCTCCTTGCACCTAGACGTATACCTAGTTCCTAGACTGTCTTTCAGCTCCTAGACCGTTTCCTAGTGCCTAGACCGTGCCCTAGACTCTCTCCTAGTTCCTTAACCGTCTCCTAGCTCCTACACTCTCTCTCAGCTCATTGATTGTCTCCTAGCTCCAAGACTACCTCCTAGCTCCTAGACTGCCTCCTAGCTCTTGGACTGCCTCCTACCTCCTTGACTGTCTTATAGCACCGAGACTGTCTCCGAGCTCCTAGACTAGGGGCGGGCAAACTACAGCCAGGCGGCTGGAAATGGCCCGCTGGCCGTAGTTTGCCTATCCGGCTCGCGAGGCATTTACATCAACAACAATCCTATAATACATTTAAATTTGTAGTATTCATTTCACTGTTATTTTCCTGTAATACTTAATGGTACCACTAGATGGCGCATTGCAGGGTCTTCTCTGATGATGAGCTGAACGTGAAGCTACAAGGGAAAGATCAGTTTGTATACGACATGTATTCAAACGTGAAAGCCTTCAAGGTTAAATTGACTTTGTTCTCTAAACAAATGACAAACTAATGATTGGCGCATCTCCCCCACGCCAGCGCCGCTGAAAGAAGCCCCCAGCATGACAGCAAATACGGCACATCGCTGGACGACCTGCACGGAGAATTCTGCCGTCCATTCTCTGATTTCGAAAAGTTTGAGAAGTCGCTTCAGCCGGTGTCATGTGGCCTGTCACTGACGACAAGGATGCGCAGCAGGAATTACAGATGGAGCTGATTGATCTCCAGTCTTCAATGTCCTAAAGGAGACGTCCAACTGCGTCAAACCGGAGACGTTTTATGCTTCAACTGAACGAGACAAAGTTTTCAAACATCCCTCAGTTGGCACAGAGGATGCCGGTGTTATTTGGCTCTACCATAGAGTATGTCTGCTGGCTCCTAGACTGTCTCCTAGCTCTTAGACTGTCTCCTAGCTCCTAGACTGTCTCCTAGCTCCAAGACTGTCTGGATTTTCTCACCCTGCTCTTGGCCGTGACGATCTCAGCTTTGAGGATCTCAGGGTCGTACTTGCTGGAGGACGAAGATCTGGAGTTCACTGCAAGAGAGAGGAGGTGGTTTTAGAAGATATATATCAATAAATACTTTATCAGATATGTAAAATATAATGGAGTGGATGAGTGGCTGTGTGGGTGGTGCTGGTTGGGTGTTGCTGGGTGGCTGGTGATGGGTTTCTGGTGCTGGGTGGACGGGCAACTGGGTGGGTGGTGCTGGGAGACTGTGTGGCGCTATGTGACTTGGTGGGTAGTGCTGGGTTGCCGGTACTGGGTGGGTGGTGCTGCGTGACAGGGTGGAGTGGTGCTGGTTGGCTGGTGCTGTGTGGAGTTGGGTGGGTGACCCTGGCAGACTCACGGCTCGTGTGGGAGGTGGCCTTGTCCCTCCAGGCCTCATGCAGGTGGAGGTACTCCTGCTGGGCCAGGCGTAGCCGCTGTTCCTTCACCTGGAGGAGCTGGCGCTGGGCGCTGAGGGCGTGCTGCGCCACCTCCAGGTACTCCCTCAGCATGGACTCCTGCTCCCGCTGCCACTGGGCCCGGGGGTCCTCCAGCTGGGTGCTCTCTGGGGAGTGGCAGGGCACATTGTCTGGTTTCACTACTTAATAACACTTAATAATAATGAACATTACAGATACAGAAACAGTCAATAAGTGATTTCAACTGAGTTAATACTCATAATTTAAAAATCACTATTTGACGCAAAGTTTAAATCACTATTTATTTCAAATCACTCCGCAATACTGTAACTTTGTACTTTCTGTAGACTAACTGCTACTTGCACATATTTGGCTCACTAGTCATTAGTTAAGGGTATTGGCACTAGTTAGCATAGTGCTTCTATACCTTAACTTGTGTAGTAGATGTGTATGTGATGTGTTATTATTTGTGTGTTTTTTTTTGTGTTTTTTTTTTTTTAATCTAATTTATGTTGTTTCACTGCATGAATGTCCTTAACATTTTTTACGTCTGTTTATTGGTATTTTAGTTAAACAGTAAGCACTGAATACAAATCATATAAAATATTACAATAATACAGAATTGACACACACATGAAAACAATAGAACTCATAGAGTGTATACTGTATACAGTATAAGTATTAATCAAGGTACAAAGCTGCTTTACATGGTGATTATTGCCATTTTGCATTTGGTATGACCTTGTTATCGTAGCAAAGAGTTGACTGGATATTTATTTCCTTCCCGCTACATTATCAATGGAGAGTTGCCAAGTCTTATAGAATTTCTCAATGGAGTCTCGTAAAGTGAATATGAGCTTTTCCATTCTAAGGTGTTGCGTAACATCTTTGATCAAGGCAGTGGAAGTGGAAGGCTGTGCCAGTTTCCTGTTCAGAAGCAATTCATCTGCAAGCTCAAAGTAGTATGAGCCATGCCGGAGTAGAAGTGAGTCCCCTCTGAGAGTGTTTCCCAAAAAAACATTTCTGGGGATCCACTTTTTAAAAATGACATGAACGATTGCGACCCAATTCATGATAGGCCTTATCTATAAATCGTTAGATGAGCGAATTTGTGCATAAAACAATGTCACCGAGCATTTTTACTGCCTTTTCCGCATCACCTTACAGTATATTACAGTATATATCTTGAATAGCTGAACCAGCCATTTCAAAGACATACAGTATGTGTTTTATAAATCACAACTGTTTTATGCATGTGTTATTCAAAAAATATACACATGTTTAATACTTTCCAAATAAATGCATTTTGGCGTAAACGGGCTACCTCATTGTTTTTATTTCCTCTCATCAGTAAAACAAACAGAATTTGCACTAGCCTTTCATAGTGGATTCAATGTTAGAAGTGCAATTATCACAACAATACGAACATTTCATTCATGAAAAGGCAGCATAAGTAGAACATAATCAACAACACTCGTTTCTTTAAATTACAGTAATAGTAACAATAACAGTTGATGTTACAAATGCAAATATAATGTACACCTAGTTTACAGCGGTGAGGGGCGTGGCCCCCTGCTACTGGTGTAGGTACCAGATGTGCTCTAACTGCCAGATGTGCTCCCCCCCCCCCCCCCAAATACTGGGGTACTTGGGGGGGGGGGGGTCGCATGGAACATTATTAAAGACTGAAGTATCGATGAGCTCCTACGTTAGCGGCACTGTAAGAAAATAGATTTACTATTTATTCAGTTTATATTTTTTGTATATTTCTGTAAAACCCATTTTACATTTTTATGGCTTGCAGTGTGATAAAGATAATAGTCTCAGAAGAGCTCGCTCTCTCTCCCTCCCTCTCCCTCTCCCTCTCTCCCTCTCTCTCTACAGAATGATTGTGTAATGATTGATGAATATCATCATCATTACACTAATATTATATTATTTATTTGTTTGTAATAATTGATTTCTAATTGTTATTGATTTGAAAACATCCTTAAAGGTCCATCCAACCATCAGGCAAATATCAGGGAAGTCTTTGTTAATATGATAAATATGAGAAGTATTGTTTTATGTGAACAACATGTGGTGGTTCTTACTGGTGTTGTGGTCCACATAGTAGGCTCCCACCACCGGGTCGAAGGCCTCCTCCCATCCCACCGGCAGCTCATCCCCGATGCAGTCTGCGAAGGTCAGGGGCTTGGTCTGCCTGGGGAGGAAAACCAGTTCAGGAACACAACCAGACCAGTTCAGAACCATAACCAGACCAGTTCAGGAACCCAGTCACACCAGTTCTGACACTTGCTTTTCTTCAAAACCATTCTCGCCTTCCCATAAGACGCTTTTCGAACGGTCGACTTCAATAACTTTGTCTCTGTTTATCCCACAGCAAAGGACAACCTTCCACCAGATAGACTCAAGTCTCTAGTTAACGATGGTGACCTTGATTGTGGGTTAGGGCCAACCCTTGTATTAAACAAACCAGCAGCCATCTTCTGCTGCATCTTCATCTCAAAAAACTCCAAAACCTCATCTAAATGACAGCAGAACACACACACACACACCCACACACACACACACACACACACACACACACACACACACACACACACACACACACACACAGATCATTTTTCAGCTGATAAATAATGAAGCAGAGGAGGAGAAAAGTTCTTAGATGGAGAGAAAGAGAGAGGAGAGGCACTTTAATGAAATAATTTAAATCAGCTGTTTGTGCGCTGGAAGTCTGTAAAATGCATTACGAAAATAATTTGTAAATAAATTAACTATTTTTATAGTTTACATATGTATATAATTTATTATTATATTTATTATATCTTATTGTTGTTATTATTCTACTGTATTCAAAATATTATTATTATATTAAAGTTTAAAAGTTCATCTTTTTATTTGGTAATTCCATGTTTATCTGATTATGTTCATGTTGATTCACTGGCCTCCATGATAATTAACTTATTTTATGTTTCTATGCATAATATCATAATATAACCTACTAGTACTAATCAATAAAATATTACTACTATGCACAATTTACTAAATAATTATGTAACATACTTAAGATAAAAAAATAACTTGCCAGTGCTACTCCCTATAAAAGTGGTAATGCATCAGATTATTTTGTTTAAAAAAGAATTTGATAGTTTATTCATCTGGCATTTAGAACTAAACTATTTATTGAAAAGGGAAATTAAAAATCATCTTTAATGGGATTTATTTTTACTGTTACAGAGCACTGAGTTTTACAAGGAGCAGCACTGCAGAATTCTGAATTATTTAGCAGCGGTTTCTGGGGCGTGCTGAGAGAGGGAGGGACGGGGGGGGGTGTCTGCGTATGTACTGATAAGATGTGGATTCCATCCACACAGTAGTGGAAATCACCAGAAAGCACCTGATTTCAAACCGATTTCCTCTCATTTCACCTGATCCCAGACAAGATCAGTTGAGTCAAGCTGAGAGTGATTTCACCTGATTCCGACCAGATCAGTGGAGCTCAGGGGAAGTTGCCTGCTTTCAGAGGAGACGAGCTGAGGGGGATTCCACCTGATCTTAGATCAGTCGAGGTGAGGGTGATTTCACCCCATTTCAGATCACTTGAGCTGAGGGCGATTAAATCAGATTTCACCTCATTTCAGACCATATCGGTCAAGCAGAGGGTGATTTAACCTGATTTCAGATCAGTTGAGCTGGGGGAGATTCAATTAGATTTTACCTGATTTCAACCTAATTCCACCTGATTTCAGATCAGTCTACACGAAGCTGATTTCCTGCCGTCTCTGTCCAATCACATCACAGTTCTCTAACCAGCTCTCACGGGATTGGCCGGCACGGCGTCCCAGAGCGGCTAATGAGTCATTCAGTCTGATAACCAGCCAAAGGTCGGCGTGCATGTTGCCCGTGCACCGACTCCCTCCGCCTGCTCTGCGGTAAAACCAGTTAATCTAGAGTTACCGGCTGAAAACATGCACGTGCGTGCGAACTGTTGCCGTGCACACGCACACAACTATGCACGTAAACACCACCCCCTACCTCCACCACCACCATGCCTCACATACCAAGTCACACTCTGTCCTTCTCTGAGTATCACTTTCTGTCTCACTCCCCTCTGCTGTCTCTCTCATTTCTTTTCAAATACAGTTTTTAACTAACAATATAAAGTAAAAATATGAGTAAAAAGATATGGTTCATTCAAATAAGAAGAAATAAGATGAGGTATCGTTGACAACAGGAACACTTACATCCATAGTTTGGTGTTTTTTGGATATTTAAGTTCAACCCAAATCAGACGGAAAATGTCCTTTGTATTGTAAAATTATCCACGAAGATGGACTACACCACAACATTTATTTATTTGGACCTACTTGCCATATTTATCTTGTTTTTGATTTTATCAACATTTTATTTAAGTGAAATGTAAATTAAAGCAGTTGCACTTGTTACTTATTGATCAAACGAAATTATTTGGTTTCAAGTCAAAATATTTATTTATTTATAAATAGCTTAATTGACGGGACTTTTTTATATTAAATAAATATATATCATTAATCTACATGCCTTCAATTATATAGCCTGCCTATCAATTGATTTTAACTTAATAAACACAGATAATATTTCACATATGTGTACACACACTATATATATATATATATATATATATATATATATACACATACACACACACACACACACACACACACACACACACACACACACACACACACACACACACACACACACACACACACACACACACACACACACACACACGATAGATCTAAGCACAGTCCTCCTGATGAAGCAGCGAAACAAGCTGCTATGCTAAACTAGCTCAGGGCTTTTATGTGTTTGTCGGGTTTCTACCAACGACCCCACTGCAGTCAAAACAAAGACAAACAGCGTCTTCGCTGCATTTGAGTCAATATTTGGTTTAGCCTGTATAACACAAGCATAACATGAGCTGAAATAAGCGAAAATACGAAGCCACATGGAGATCCTACTCCTCATTTTAAACAACTTCACAGCGTTTGTTCGTAGCCAAAATGTACCTTTGTCTTATATTTGCATGTCGTATTGATGCAGAAAGCAGATTCTGTGGATAGCTGCAGCACAAGCGGTCAACGCAACACCATTCAAACACGTTCCACTTGGAGACGTAAAGCCGAGCAGTGGACTGAGCGCGAGAGCCCCCGATGGTGGAGATCACAGCCTGTGACAGTCCACACTGTTCAAGCCTGCACCGTTCAGGAGCCAGGCCAGAGGACGACATCCCAGGACCGGTAATGAGGTCACCAATCCCCAGGCCTGCGACAGCACGTCACGGCGCATGGGGATCTGCTACGGGCCCAAAGCTGGAGTACTATATCCGGGTGGAGGCGCCACTCACGGGGGCCTCCTCATGACATGCGGTCCGCCCCCACGTTGAGTGGCCCAGGATGTGGCTCGCCAACAGAGAGCTGAGCCATAGTAGCACCCATCTCCACGGCCTGTTGGCTGCGTAATGGAGCGCTGGTGATCTCACAGCCCCCCTGACGGTCGATGCAGGCCACCGCAGCCCCGTTGTCTGGCATGATCTGCACATCCTGGCCCCGTATCAGGGGTTCGAAGTGCTTCAGAAGCAGTAACACAATATCCAATTCCAGGAGGCTGATGTGGCATGTGGACGGGGGCCACACGCTGCTCACCGCCTGCCTGCGGTATGTCCTGTCCCATTCCTCCACCTTGCAGTATTTATTGTTACACGAATGTTGTTGTTACACTAATCTCTGTGGCAATGTAGCTTGAATGTTATTCTCCCTTGTAAGTCGCTTTGGATAAAAGCGTCTGATAAATGACTAAATGTAAATGTAAATTCCATCAGGGAGGCATCTGTGAAAACCTGTGCGTAAAAGGAGACTCGACCCAGACGCACACCCTATGTGAGGGTCTGGGGATCTCTACAGTAGGCTAGGTTCCGCGATTGTGGCCCAAACCAGAAAGCGTCATCAGTGGTGCACAGGGTTCAACCGGACAAATAAATAAATAAATAAATAGATAATAACGGAGGAACCTCTTGTGTTTCGGTGCTGTCAGGACGTGGAAGTAGGCGTCCTTCAGGTCGATGCTTGGACAGAAATCGCCCCTGTGGACCGCCCGCAGCAGCACGTTCACGGTGAGCATGCAAAATGGGCGAGTAACATTGTGGTGATTCAGTGTGCGTAGATCCAGGATCGGACACACACCCCCTTATACTATTTCTGCGTTCAGAGCTGCAGCCTTTTCCGGTGACGTCAAAACTGTCCACACAACGCCCTGGAGGGGGGGTGGGGTCCGGTGGAATGTAACACATAACGCCCTCGCAGTGTCCTGTCCATCCAGCCAACACACAGAGGAGATGCCACCTGGCATAGCGCCAGCACAGGGGTTGAGCAACTGGCTGGTGGGTGTTCGCTAAACACTCCTCTAGGTCTCTGACGGCCCCAGCCTGACAGGCGGGGACACAGATCAAGGGGTACCTGCCATAAAAGGGATGATCGTGCACCGCAACAGATGTGTGCGCCTCGGTGGAGTGCGATGTGGCGATAGTTTCGGTGTGTGAACACGCTCGGGCCCCAGCCTTGCCGGTGGTCTGGGGGTTCAGGCGCTCGTTGTGCGCCGCAGGCTCAGAGGCAGTGTGTCCCACGAGGGGTGCTGCCCTCACGTAACTATGGGAGTCCTGCTTGGGCGAGACATGCGCCCAGTGGGGAGATACCGTGTATGAACACACCCGGGCCCCGGTCTTGCTGATGGTTCGGGAATTTGGGGGCTCGGGCATGTCCCACAAGGGGCAGGAGTGGGTGGGAGTCCCGCTTGACTTCCTGGAATACTTACTCTAACAAATTGGCCATCTAAATATTAGTTTCATCCAATTTTATACAGTCCTATGTGCCGGAAAATAAATTGTTAGCAAAAATAGGCATAGTGGTTTGCAGTGAGTGATGAGGCAGCAGCAAAGTGTGTCATGTTTCCTTAGGTTCGTTTTACTGTTTAAGTATAGTTGGTGAGCTAGCATAGCATTCTAACCAGCTGTATAGCTTTTGTGTCAGTACCGCCCGATTCACAAGGCACAGGAAGGAATTGTGCACTGCTAAGTCCTTATAGCAGGAATGGGACTGGATTTCTTGACTATTTGCCATTTGCAGTGGAAAGCGTCGAGACCATACTGGTACCGGCACCAGGTCCAGTACCGGGCACGTGTTGGGGGTCGGGCCCCTGGCCAGACTCCACTGGATGTCTGAGGCGGAGGAGGCTGCTGCCTACCTTGTGACGCACTTTGACCCCGTGCATGACGGTGGCAGCCAGCGAAAGGAATTTACAATGAATCCGTCCTCTGTTCCCTGGCATCAGTGCTGCCGCGCTCATGTGCCTCAGGAATGTGTGCACGTGTGAGTGTGTGTGCGGAATATATGTGTGTGTGTGAGAGAGACAGAGAGAGGAAGAGGAAGAGAACCTAAATGCGAGTGCTAGTCTACGCACCATGAAGTTGTGGTTTCACCAACATCCAGAGACCTCCATATACCCACTGGGGATACATGGAGGTCCCACTATGTGTACATGGAGTTCCCACTGGGGGTACATGGAGGTCCCTTAACCCTATCCCACACCTCCAACGTCTCAACTATAAGGTTGTGTGTATTATTGACTCGCCTAGTGCTCTTATACATCAACAATTGATTGTTGCTGGGTGTTAAATTGATTTCGTTGTGTAATGTTGTGGCTGTAAGTCAACATTCTGGAAACGACCCAAATAGACCTCAATTGGTTGACACGGGAAGGATTTCCTGTAGCGTTGGGTTCGGACCGAAACCAAAACTGGAACTAAAACAGAGAACCAAATACTGGCTGCGTCTGAAATAAAATGGTACTGGTTACTATTTTGGATGACAAATTAGTTAGGAAGCGTTTTGCTAGGTTCAAAACCATATTATGCTCAGAGACGTACTATATCCAGTGAAATGTCATGGTATGCAAGTGCTTCACACTATGCTGGAGAGCTTATCCCACAATGCATTGTGAGGGCAAGACACAGGCAACAATTTCTATGCAGTGTCATCATGACAATATGCTGAAAGAAGTGGAGCAGCTGTTTGACGATGTAGTATCTAGTATGTAGCATGGAGTGTAGTTCTTTTTACTCATTAAAGTACACTGGACCATAGTACACACATGTAGTATATAGGACATTGTATGCAGTACACTATTTTGGGTGCCGGGTACATCTTAGGCTTGGTCTAGCCATAATGCACTCCTGCTAAAAAAACAGTCCAGAAAACACTTTGTTGTTAAAGGAAAAAATAATAATAAGGAATACACACACCACCAAAGCATAATAAAATCATCCATAATCCCCCAAGGGATTCATGGCTTTATCCATTAAAGGGATTTGGTATCAAAGTCAGCGGTTTGGGGTCTTTGTAGGACTCGGTAAAGAGCCGCGACCAGCTGGCTCGAGGCAGGGCCTTCCATCTTTCAGGAGTGTTCTGGTCTAGCCTTGTTCAGCATGGCCTGGCGTGGCCTAGCGTAGCATGGCGCGGCGTGCGTCCAGCGTCAAGCCTATTGCAGTGGCAGAACGGGCCAGAAAACAGCCCAATCTACACACCACCACCAGTCCCAGACCCCACTACCTGTCCAAGACCCCCACTACCAGTCCCAGACCCCACTACATGTCCCAGACCCCAACTACCTGTCCCAGACCCTGACAATATGTCCCAGACCCTGACAATATGTCCCAGAACCCAACTACATGTCCCAGACCCCCACTACCTGTCCCAGACCCCCCCCTACTTATCCAAGATTAATCAAGACAGATTCTGAAATAATTTGCCAAAATTTCACTTCTTACTTTCCTCCAAACAGCAAACGACTGCCGTTAAAAAAGCTCACGAATTAGCATCGTGTGGTGGAAGGGGTGGCTTACGTAGCCAAACCTGATGCTCGTTGGTTGGGCTGGCGAGCATCAGGTTTAAAACCTCGTCCACACAGTCAGGATGGAGCCCTGCGTCATGACATGCTCCATCTGCTCCTGGCTAATTCCACCTGGCCTCATCTCTACAATAAACTGGTGTTATCAACCCCCTGTCGTCTGTGCCGGAGGTCCCTGATAACGCAACTTGGGTGGCATATGGTGGCAAATCTGGCACACATTTCCATGGTAATCAGTGGTAAACTTGGCACCAATGCTCAAAATGTTTCTGATTCATTGTCATTGCTTAGGTTTATTTCCAGTGTAGCAGTTTGATGGCAAATCTATCTCCTGTATTTATGTATTTTGTATTACTGAGTGTGGGGTGGGGTTAAAGTACTACATAGCAAGCGGTTATCTGAGTGTTTATTTGACTTGTTTCATGTTCCCAAATCATCACCACAGCATTTTATTCTGGGGTTTTGTGGAGCGTGGCAGTGGAACGTGACGCACAGCATGTGGAATGATGCTGGAGCAGTTCCTGGAGAGCAGGACACGCACGGCAACACACACTGCACTGCAGAACCCGGAGCTGGTTGCTATGTTCACTTTAAGCATTAGGACAATTTGAAGGAAAACTAAAACACAGTAAACTGTATGTTATTGTCTGTAATTCAAGCATATGATGAATTGCAGGATTATTTAAAAAAATCCAATGGGACGGTCTTATTGGAGAGTGACTAATATCTGTAAACCCAGATGTTACGTTCACGTAACAATATGCGTGAGAACTAACTTTTAGGTTTATTGTATATTGCAAAAATGTAATGGTTCGTCATTTATTTTCACGGTTTGTTGTCAGGATTACTGTATATTGCTGTATATATTGTTTATTTGATTGTTTCTTATTGTTAATTTTTAAGTTATATTTCATTGTATACTGCCATTTTCCTTTTTCTATCTTGTCATTAGTTTAGCCTTTTTTGATGTGAGCTGTTGTGACACTTACATTTCCCTCCTGCAATGAATAAAGTATCTATCTCTCTATCTATATCTATCTATTCTATCTACCCATCCATCCATCTAATGAAGGCTCCCTCTGTTCCACTTTCTAGAACCAATCCTAAAAAAAGCTGTTGGCCGACAACCAACCAAAATGGGCTTTGATACAAAACAACAACACCAGCAAAGCATCCTGGGAAACATCCTGATCTCTTTTGGATCTCTTTGAAAGTTTGGAAATTATTTTGAAAATACTTTGGAAAGTATTCTGAAAAGTTTTCGGAAAGTCTTGTGCCTTTGGAAGACTTTGGAAAGACTTTTGGGAAGTCTTCAGAAGGTCTTTTGAAAATCCCCTGGTGTATCCCTGCCAGTACAGCACAAGATGCAAGAACGTCCTAAAGGTACGATCCACACATCCAGAGTCTCAACAACAGAACAAACCAGTAAGAACGGCACCAGTCCCCAGTCCCCCCTCTCTATGAAGTTCAGAAAACTGCATCTATATCACAATTTTACCAGAAAAGGATTCCAAACCAGATCTTGTCTCATATCACGATATTGAGATATACAGGTACTCCTCACTTAACAACCTACCTGTTTCACAACCGTTGGGACTTAGGACCAGCTCTCTGACCAGTCTGTATTGTACGCTGCGTACAATACCGCGGCGTGCCCTCCGCATGTGCGGGGTCTCAGCGTCAAACATCTGATCGCGCTTCATCCTTTATACACTACAGACACTAAATACTATATACACCATATATACACTTTATATGCTGTATACACTATATACACTGTACATACACTGTTTACATCTCATCACCCTTCTCAGTCTCGTTCCTTCAGTCTGTCAGTATTCACTACACTAGCGTTTGGAACCGCCACGCCCCCTTACCGTGAAATAACACATGTTCTTGCCCAACGACCTGGTTGTAGGAACGGAACTCGGTCGTTAAGTGAGGAGTACCTGTACACTGTACATACGTATATCTATATGCAGTATATCGGCCAGCGCCAACATAGAGCCTGATCTGTAGATGAGAACACCCGGCAGAAGAAACCCACCAACACACACAGTAACAGGCACACACACACACACACACACACTCCTGATGCTACGGGTATTGCATACTATGCATACTTCCATATAAGAATTTAATTTAATTTAAATTTAATTGACACCAACTGATTACTGCCCCTCCCAATGCAACCTTACCTGTCCTGGACCCCCGAACACGTATGACCCTAGCTGTCCCAACCCCTTTCCTATCTGTTCCAGACACCCACTACCTGTCACAGCACCTCCCGGACCCCATCACAGGCCTTGCTCCCTGTCCCAGATCCTTCCCATAGACCCACTAGCTGTCTTCTAGACCCCCCTACCAGTCTCAGCCCCCCTTCCAGTGAGATGCAACCTGTTCCAATCCACCCACCACCACCTGTCCCAGAACCCCTTCATGTCCCAGACACTCCCATAAGTCACTACCTCTACATATCTCAGATGCCCCCCTCCAATGACACCACCTGTCTCAGACCCCCCCCAAAACCCTTACCTGCCTGTGTCCCTAACCCTGTCTCAGACCCCTTACCTACCTGTCCAAGACCCCACTACCTGTCCCAGACCCCCACTGACTCTGAGACCCCTCCTACCTGTCTCAGACCCCATTACACATCCCAGCCTCAGTCTACCTGTTCCACACCCCCGAAGAAACCCCACCTGTCTCAGACCCTGTTACCTGTCATAGCCCCTGCCCACCCCCATTGTGAACCTACAGGTCCTAGCCCGCCCACCTGTCTCAGCCCCACTGCCCGGCCCCAGACCTCTCCTGCCTCTCTCAGATCCCACACACACACACACACACACACACACACACACACACACACACACACACACACACACACGTCCCAGACCATCTGTCTCAGCCCCCCTCCCAGTGTGGCCCTGCCTCAGACCTGTCGTAGACCCCAACTACCTGTCTCAGACCCCTCCTTTGTCCCAGAGCCCCCCCAACACCCGTCCCAGAACCCTGCAGACACCCCTACCAGTCCCGCATCCCCTACCTGTCTCGGGGGTCTATCCAGCTGGTGGTCTGCTTGACGTGGTCTATGTAGTAGACCTTGCCGTCGAAGTCTCTCGCCTCCTCCCAGCCGTCGGGTAGAGGCAGCTCCTTCCTAGGCATGGCGGGGGGCGAGTCTCCATCAAAATACCCACAATCCCTCTCGGTCGGCGCGGCCCCCGGGGGCCTACAGGGGCCCGGGCCGGGAGACCTTCATCTTCATCTCTTCAGTAAGACCCCAATGAGGAGGAGGAGGAGGCGGAGATCCATAACGTCCCGAAATAAACTTTTAGTCCCGTTAAGAGATAATAAAGTGATACAGGCGAGTTTAATGAGCCGGTTTATATTGTTTTGGTGGAAACTGCTTCTCCCTCCACACCGGGAGGATGTCAAACTTGTCCGCCACGGGAAGCAACTTTCCCGGCGCTTTGTCCGGAGCTCGAGCCCGGGTTCCTGCGATGGTCCAGACCCCTCCGTGTCCACATCCACACCCGAGACCCCGCGTCCTCCGTGGGGTGCTAGTACATGGGGGTCCGTGCGTGTGTACGTATATATATATATATATATATATATATGTACGTGTGTGTGCGTGTGTGTGTTGTGCCGTGGGAGTCACTCGGAGCTCGGACCCGCAGCCTCCATGTTGGACTGCGGGATTCCTACCGGAGCCGCGGTGCAGTTTCTGGGGGGCGGTGTTTTCGGCAGCTTGTTCCCGCTCTTCCTCCCTCCGTGTCCCTGCTCAGAGACGCGCCGGAGCCCCGCGGTCACTTCCTGGGGGTGAGATCCGCCAGACGGGTCCGTCCTGGGGGGAAGCGGCGGCTCTGTCGTTCACTTCGGTCCGGACGCTGCCTCTGAGATGTCCACACATCGCGGAGCAGATCTCGCGATGCTACGATCCCGTGACGTCGGCGCGTACAGGTGTTGTGTTGACGCTCTCCTTCTCCAGAAAGACTTTTTTTTTTTAACTTTTTTAAAGTTGTTTTTAAGTCAGTGGCATCTTAAAAAAATGCACATACCATTTCATCCTAAATAAAAACATAGAATGTTTTTGCATTTTCAATACTATCTAAATACCACTATCGTTGGAAAATACTTCTAATGTATTTATTTTATACTCTTTCTATTTATTTTATTTACCTATAAAAAATATATTCTGTTTAATTCGATTACTATTGTATTATTAAGGTGTGGTTGTCAAAATCCACTATTCCACCTTCTACTCTTCCTTTTCTAGTTTTTTTTTATAATATAAATATTTCTCTCTCTGGTGTTATTACCATGAGAAACATTCGTTTTGCAAAGCAAATGGAAAACAAAAAGTCAAGAAAGCAAGAACAAGAAGGGCAGATAAACTAAAACACAGAGATGAATATGTAAACATTGTACTTGAAAAAATATATATACATATTTGTACAGTTTTGTGTACTTTATAGATCTGTGCTTTATTTGAGTGTGAGTGATTATGAGTGTGGATTTGTGTTGGTGTGTGTAAATAATCTTTAATTGAACTAAGCTCGACTCATTTTAAACCCACAGTTTTTTCTGCGAGGGCGCAGCGCTCTCCTCTGGCCAAGTGAGTAACAATCAGATGGTGAATCATTACAGTCAAACACGCTCTTAAAGAACATATTTTGCGTTACAACAGCGCGATTCAAACGCAAACACATGAGAATAAATGTCTGTAGTTTCAAATAGAATGAAAAAAAACACGAGGTCAATGAGACTGAAAGTCTTTTGAGAGAGAGGGGGGGGGAGAGAGGGAGAGGGCGAGAGAGAGAAAAAGAGAGAGAGAGAGAGGGAGAGGGCGAGAGAGAGAAAAAGAGAGAGAGAGAGAGGGAGGGGGGAGAGAGAGAGAGGGAGAGAGAGAGGGAGAGGGGGGGGGGAGAGGGAGAGAGAGGGAGAGAGGGAGAGGGGGGGGAGGGAGAGAGGGAGAGAGAGAGAGGGAGAGAGAGAGGGAGAGGGGGGGGAGAGGGAGAGAGAGAGAGAGGGAGAGAGGGAGAGAGGGAGAGGAGGGGGGGGGGAGAGGGAGAGGTACTGAACTGTGGACTTGAGAAAACACCGTCAGCTCCCGACGCCGGCAGGGTCCAGAGCTGACCGGACGGATCGATCACCTGGTCCAGACTGAAGCCAGAGCAGGTTCTCCGGGGCGGAGCGGGTCCCAGGAGGTTAGAAGGTTCTCCAGGACCTATGGCTCTTTACAGGGACAAGGCGGGTCCTTACAGCGGGTGAGGAGGTTCTCCGGGACAGTTGAGGCTTCTCCGGGACGGACCGGGTCTGGAGTTGGAAGGTTCTCCAGGACAGTGATCAGGTCAGAAAATAAACCAGGAGCAACCGGATCTTTACGTAAGGTTCCCCAGAACAGACCGGGCTCCTCAAAGAAGGATCCCCGAGACGGACCGAGTCTCCGGATAGAAGGCTCTCCAGGACGGATCGGGTCTTTACGGAAGGTTCTCAAGGACCATCCGATTCTCTACTGGAGGTTCTCCAGGACCTACCGGCTCCACCTGCCTGCCTCCCCCGGCCCAGATGCACCTCCTCCGCAACATCTCGGTGGCTGTGCGCGCCGCTGTGGCTGCGCTGGGCTCCGCGCTTTTCATCACCCTGAGCTTCTGGTACCAGAGGAGGGTCTGGAGCCCGCAGCCCCGGTACCAGCACCTGGTCCGGGAGGTGAGTTGGGGCTTGTGTCCGGGGTCTGCTGAACCAGGGTGGTCTGGACTGATTGACTGATCGATTGATTGACGGACTGATTTAGTGCAGTTAGTGAATAGAATAATGTAAATAAAATAAAATTAAAATAAAATAAGACTCAAAAACAAAATACAAAGAGGGGATACAAAATAGAAGTGAAGGGAATAGAGTTATGTATATGGGATAAGCTTTTTGCATATACAAATAATATTTGTATATCTAGTCAGGACACTGCACATATTATGTGCAGTGTCCTGACTCCCTCTCACACAACAAACTCCTCCCACACCCTGGATTTTGCTCAGCAGAAGAAGTCAAAATCCTGCTGTCGCTGTGGCCTTTTTTTTCTCGTGTCTGGAGTCCCTCAAGCTGACCAAGCCCGAAAGGCTTCCTTCTTCTGCTTGACGGGCCCTTAACTGCTGGTGTCCACCAGCCAGTTCTTGGGTTGCCGCCATAAGAGGCACCACCTAATAAGAGGCAGAGCTTTTTACCACAGCTCCTTACAACTGCCTCCGCAATAGAGGTTTTGAACCGGAACCATTCTGACTCCATGTCCCCAACCTCCTCCAGAATTTTGGAGAAGCTCTTCCCTAGGAGAGAGTTGAAGTTATTTGGGACAGGTTCCTCCACCAGTCCTTCCCAGCAAACCCTCACTACACAGGCTTACCATGTCGGTCTGGCAGCTTCCCCCTCCATCTGACCCAACACACCACCAGATGGTGATTAGTTGACAGCTCAGCCCCTCTCTTCACCTAAGTGTCCAGAAAAAATTGCCGCAGATCTGCTGAAATGACCACAAAGAGGATTATTGACCTTTGGCCCAAGGTGCTCTGGTGCCAAGTGCACTTAAGAGCATGTTTATGTTTAAACATGGTGTTTGTAATGGACAATCAATGACTAGCACAGAGGTCCAATGACAACCCACCACTCAGATTCAGATCAAGGAGGCCATTCCTCCCAATTAAGCCCCTCCAGGTTCCCTCTTTGTTGCCAACATGAGTGTTGAAGTCTCCCAGTAGGACTATGGATTCAGTGAGTGGGGCCTTCTGCAGAACCCCTCCCACATTCTCCAATAAGGCTGAATACTCTGAACTGTTGTTAGGTACATATACACAAACAGTCAGAGTTTTCCTCTCTGCAACTCTAAGGTACATTGAGGCAACCATCTCATCCACTGGGACAAACTCCAACTGTGCGGCCGCCAGCCGGAGACTAGTGAGTATCCCCACACTCGCCCGGCGCCTCTCAGCCTTGACAACTCCAGAGTTGAGTCCACACCCTATCAAGGAGTTAGGGTCCAGAGCCAACAATGTACGTAGAGGAGAGCCCAACCATATCTAATTGGTATCGCTCGACCTCATGCACTAATTTAGGCTCTTTTTCCTCCCAAGAGAGGTGACAATCCATATACCAAAAGCCAGTTTTCGTTGCCCAAGTCCAGAACATTTGGAACCGCCCCGCCGGTTCCCCTTGCCCGGTGGGCATTGCACCCCACCCCTACCCTAAACCTTGTTGGTGGTGAGCCTTGTAGTCTTGTAGTGAGCATTGTAGTCTTTTCAGGCTGGGCCCGTCTGGGTTACAGGGGCTGCCGTGGCCACCAGGCACTCGCCTGCGAACACCACTCCCAGGCCTGGCTCCAGGAGTGGGTCCCGGTAACCTTGTTCCAGGCAGAGTAAACTTGGTCTTCATGTTCACCATATCATACGAGTGTTGGGATCATGTTTGTCTGGATTCTCACCCCCGATCTGTTAGCCCTGGGAGACCCTACCGGGAGCAGGAAGCTCCTGACAACACAGCTCGCAAGCCCTTCCGCAACAAGGCCACAATTTAGGAAAGGCCAAAAGAACATAACAAAACAATCAATCAGTCGATTTGGATCAGTGAGTCCATTGGAGGGTGTAATTTCTTTGGGTTGTGCCCCCTGCAGGAGCAGGAGCAGGAGGTCCGGACCAAGAGCCAGGTGCTGGTTCTGGGTCTGTGCGGGGCGGGGAAGAGCAGCATGCTGCGGGGCCTGACCCCCGGAGGCGGAGCCAAACCGGATCACTGCCGTCCAACCAGGGGCTTTAACTTCATGAGCTTGGACTTGGCCAACTGCCAGCTCGACTTCCTGGAGAGTAAGACTCCTGACAACTGAAGTTTATTATTATTATTATTATTATTATTATTATTATTATTATTATTATTATTATTATTATTATTATAAGGGGTCCAGCCCCAAATGGGATTGGGGATTGCAACTGTTTCCCATGAACAATGAATTCCCAGTAAGCACGGGTCATAAGCTCATGTTGATTAAGTCCCTACCCTTTGTAAACACCGCCCATCGTAACTACCGGCTATTACTATGGCCTAGTGAGGTCCTGGGATCGGCCCCGACGGAGTCCTCCGTGGCTCTGGCCCGGGCTGCCAAGAAGACGATGAAACTTGACTATCTAGAGGAAGTAAAATCGTAAGTCGGAGCCCTTTGCTATTGCTAATGAAAAATGACATCAGTACTCTATGGATCTCATGGATCCACCGCACTCACAGACAAGATGAATAAAATGTGTATTGGCAGTGCCAACATGCTGTTGTCCAAATTCGATCCAGATCGGTCCATTATTGTGGACTAATTTAGTAAAAACAACTGTATTTTTTGTCATGGCTGCAACATGCGCGTCATAAATATATACGCTTCTGAGCACAACTGACACGCACCAGTAAGTTCTACAAAATAAAAACCCAAAAACATCACTGCCAAAGTTTCTAGACACCCAGAGATATCAATGTATGCAAACTATTTGGTAAATTACTATTCACAATAACCATAAGAAATTACATAACAAGGAACATGTATTTATTGTGTATGTGTTTTGAAATATTTTCATTCTTTTTGTGTTTTTTGTGTGGCCCACTACACACAATCCATTTAATTATGTATCCTCTACAATTGAAGTCAGTTAAAACACTTACCTTTGTTTATTTATTTATAGGTTTATAAAATACATTATTATTGTGAACAATACACACACACAGCGTTACAATATTAAAATACAGACCCCAAAAAAACAATGTAAATTCGATTTGGATGTGTCGCCTAAATTAAAAAATGGATAACAAACAAGGTAAAAATAAAAATAAAAATGTAAAAAAAACAAAACATGAAGGTGGTGCTGAGAAGCTGAAGGAAAAGAGACATTTTCAAGCAGATGCAGCAAAATGCTGCAATAAGTATCACATTGACAAATGATTGGTTTGGGCTGCTAGTAGCAGCTCCACCAGCACCAGTGGAGACCGCATCTGATGGATGGTGTGGGTGGGACCAGAATTCATAGCATCAATGATCCATTCAAATATATCAATGTATTAAAAATAAAATCACAAATGTGGTGTGTACTTACACGGTGTGTATAGCCACTGGGCTTGTATGTAACATGTACACTATAATACATTTGTTTTTACTCAAGGGCTCAGGTGAGAGGATTACTTTATTTGAGGAAAGCTAGATTTGTTTTTTTAAATTAAAATTGGTGGGTTGTTATTTAGTTATGTGCTTGCATAGAAATTCACCAGAAAGCAGGATAAAGGTCTCCTGGGCGAGGACCCCCAGACCCCCCTGACTAATGCTCTGTCAATGGAGGGGGGCTGGCCAGGATCGAAGTCCGAGGCTGCGGCTGCCGAGCCTTTCTGTTGCTCAGGGGCATTGTGATACTTTTCTGATCCCGTTCTCCAGCATCAATGTGGGAACACTGTCGTGCACGTGCGAAACATCACAAGCACAAGTACAAGCACGCACGCACACACTGTGATAATTAAGTTTGGCAATGCAGGTTGGGAATTTGTACTCAACCTGCAGATTACTTCTGTCATGAATGCAATGGCACAAAAACCCTCTGTTGTGTGGAGCCTGCTGACACCACAATTAAAAAACAAAACAGAGCACAAACAATAATTAGACGGTAATTATGGATGCTCTACCGTTTTCTCCCATTTCAGATCAATCATATATGAATTATATAAATATAAATCCATTATTTGATCTCATCAGGGACATCAGGGCCTGGCAATAAAAACAGAATTAGAATAGAAATAAAAAAACAATTAATAACTGTGAAATTTTGTGTGGTAGAGAAACTTAACGTTGCAGTATACTGCTCTGCCATGTAAAATAATAATACATTTAGAAGAAAATAAATGACTGTGGAAAATACTGTGAATATATTTCCTCAGTCAGAACAGAAAAGTTTCACAGTCAAACAACGTGAAGTCGACTTTTCCCTCCACATTTCACTCTGTTGGAGCAGTAATTCTCCACCTTTTCCCACATCCAGGAGTTTGATCCGTTTGATTTGGTTTAGTCTAGATCCAAATCTGGGATCAATATGTTAGATTTGATTGAGCGTCTACTCTAGTTAGGGAGATAACGGGATCCAAACAGTCGCTATTTGACATTCTGCAACGTTGCTAAAATCTTGGTAATTAAATAACTATTATAATGAAATGAAATAACTTCATAATTTTGTTGCTAGGTACCCCCTTGAACCTCTGGAACAACCCCCTGGGGGGCCCGGGACCTAATGTTGAGAGCCACTGCATTAGAGAATGAACAACATTTTCGATCGTAGTTTCACTGTTATCTGGAAATAAAATAGTGGTCAAGGTTTTAACTATTCATCATTTTGCTGATGGGGACCCCCTGGAACCATTTGGAGGGACCGCCCGGGGGGCCCCCAACCCCACTTTGAGAACCCCTGCTCCAAATGATCCTGAACTCCTGTTTCACCCCGGATATGGTCATAACATTGGTCCTGCAGCACAGCAGCGTGTAAATAGCGGGTTTACTTTCCCCCAACTCGCACCAGGCTAAATTGCATCACCGTCCAGTTGCCTAGCAACTGTCTCCATTAGCCTGATGGAGGCATCGCTGGGACGACAGGAAGGGAAGAGGATTAGAGACGACATTAGTTTAGATTATGTGTGAAGTTCTGCCGTTCTCTACTGGAACTAAACTAAATTCACAATAATCTATCGATCAAATTCTGTAATCATGTAATCATGTAATCATGTAAATACGGTGGTCTGAATATGTATATCTAAATATATACTTAAGACTGTTTTATTGTTTATTGTTGGTGATCTAGCAAGCACGCTAGCCAGTCATATGGTTCTAGCACTGGTTCCAACTTCCTCACCGAGGAGAGGTGGATAACTCCAGGTTACCTCTGCTTTGTGACGTACGGATCTCAAACCTCCCTGGTGTGACCGAGGACTTGGACAACGACAACGACAACACCGCGATTACGTCATAAGCTCAACAATTGTTGTTGTAATGTGTTTTGCAGTCGGCGGCGGCGAGGAGCTGCGGAGGTACTGGCCCGACTACGTGAGGAAGACCGAGGTCCTGGTCTACGTGGTCGATTCCTCCGACCGACGGCGCCTCCCACTGGCCAGGTCGGAGCTGCAGCGCCTCCTGCAGGTGGATCCGCAGCTTCCTGTGGTGGTTCTGGGGAACAAGCAGGTAAAGGGCGCCCGGGGCGCACCGGTCTCACTGACGCCCCCTGCAGGACTGTGGCGTGACGATGTAAAGCTGTGCCTCCCGAGCGTGTCGCCCAGTGAGACCCGGCGTCGAGGAGTGAGACTGGGCTGCGTGGAGGTTCCACCTCAGCACAAACTGGGTTAGACGTCACACCAGTCACTAGTCAAGTTCAAGTACCATCACTTGCCAAAAGCTGCACCTAGTGCAGTGTTTCTGAGCCTTTTTCTTCCACGTCACACTTTTTACAATGAAATACTCCCACAGCGACGCCACAATCCTATTAACCAGTAAAAACATCACAATGAAATGTTCAAATTGAATCGAAATTGTGACCCTAAAATCGAAAGTCAAATCGAATCGTGGATTTGGGGAATCATGACACCCCTATTAGTCGCAGCAATTGCACCAATGTCAACAATGTGATCAATTGAGGACAGTTCAATCAAACGTGGCTATAAATGCACTGCTGGTTGTTAAAGGAGAATAAAACAAAGCGCAGCGCCTCCGGCTGCTTCCACAAAGGACGTGGTGCGCATTGCGCCCTAAACTCCATTGGTGTGTATTAGTTGCTCTGCACCCAGCAAAGCTGTGCACGGACCTCCACGCAGCGCCGGGCAAAAGTCCCTGCACTGAATGCAGCGCACACTGCGTCCTGTCTGAAAGCGGCTTCAGTCATACCCTGCAATATACCAATTTGGATGATGATGTCACAATGCACTTTGCTCCACTACTTCCGGAACCTTGCGCTCATTCAGAAAAACGTTGGCCTAACTCCTCCTACAGATGTGGACCACAGCCACAATACATTTATTAGTTTGGGCTCCGAGGGTTTTACGGTTTCTGAGCACCAGACACTTTCAATGGAGGATAATAATAATAATAATAATAATAATAATAATAATAATAATAATAATTAATTGGAACAAAAACAATAGGGCTCCCGCACTTCGTGCAGGACCCCTAATAATAATAAGCACAATTCTACAAGTTTCAGACATTTTAGTGGTTAACAGGATGGTGGTGTGCTCCTGCTCCTCTCCTCTTCCAGGACCAGCCTGACGCTCTGAGCGTCTCTGAGCTCCACGACGCTCTGTCCCTGGGCTCCGTCTCTGAGGAGAGGCGGCTCTTCCTGCTCGCCACCCAACTGAGGAGCTCCCACCACAGCCTGCAGACATTCCAGGACCTCCTCCTCCAGCTCCTCTGACCTCCTGCTCCAGCTCCTCTGACCTCCTGCTGTCCATCCAGCTGAGAGCCTCCACCCACAGCCTGCAGACCTTCTAGGACCTCCTCTTGCTGCTCCTCTGACCTCTTGCTCCAGCTCCTCTGGCCTCCTGCTGGGCGCCCAGCTGAGGCGCTCCCACTACAGCCTGTAGACCTTCCAGGACCTCCTCCTCCAGCTCCCCTTACCTCCTCAGAGGTCTATTTTGGGTTCTGTTTTATTCTGTTTTCTATTCTATTAACATTCAGTTAAACTGCGTGGATTAATCATTGTGATTTTAAAATCAATTCACTGCCAGTTTAACAATCTACTATGAACATGTGGTGGGCCGCATTGGATTGTCTGGCGGGCTGCATGTGGCCCACGGGCCAGTGGTTTGAATGTTTTTGGTGATATTTTAATGTGTTGAGATGTTCTGTAATGTGTGTTTTTCCTGATTCCCATGAGTTAAAATGTGCTTAAATGTGTTAATATATGTTTAAATGTGTTAATATAAGTTAAAATGAATTGAAAAAGTGTTTAAAATGTGTTTGAAAATAAAGTTGGGAGAAACAAAGGTTCTTTGTTTGAACACGATGAGTCAAGTTTCAGTTTGAGTTTCAGTGAATCAGCCTGATGCTAAAAGTGTTTCCTCGGAGAAGTGACTTTGACTTTCTTATCTTATCTGGAGACTTTCCTGGAATGTGGGTTAACGTCTTAAGGAACATAAAGGATTATAAATCCTTCAAAATGAAAGGAAAGCACTGTGTGTGCAAAAGAAAAAAGGAAATTAAGGAAGCTTTGTTAGAAATGTACTGACGAATACATGCTACTGCACCAGGGAAGGACTTCCCAGGGGCAAACCATGCTTGGTTGAGCTGGTAAAGCCACCCCGTTAACAAAAATAAGTCAAATACAAAACAAAGATTTATTAAAGCATTTTACTTTTTTTTTTTTTCCCTTATAACGTTTTGTGCTGTGAATTTACAACATTGACATGATTTTAGGAATCAACTGAAAATGACCTAAACTGTTACGGGAATCATCTTGATAATTACGTGGGAGTTATGACTATCAATGAGAGAAATAATGAAAAATTCTCAGAGAATTCTGAAAACATAAATTGTGTTCAATATTTACCTATTGTTATTCAAAAACATTTACAAACTGCATTTTTCCTTTTTATAGTGTTTATAGTATTTCATTGCCTTCAATTAATTTAAATGAATAGCTAGTTGGGTTGCAAGTTGTGAATGAAAAGTTCTTTATAGAGGTTTTTGTTTTCATTATATAAATTCATATTTAATATTTTCATAGTTTGAGAAGCTGCAGATTGAGCACCGTGTTAATCTTCTATTGACCAATAAAGCTTTTAAAGTTGATTGGAGTAAAAAGTGAAAGATAACGAGAAACCGATTGTATTCTCAGTGGAAAGAGTGAAAGATAAAGATGAAAGAAATAAAGTTATTTATATTCAGAGAAGTGGAGTTCCCTATCGAAAATGATTATTAAAATCATCGAAATGAATGATCTCAAGTCCCAAACGCAAGTAAGTCCAAATTTCTTTTTCTGATTAATTTCTAGTCAGGAACAGAAACTGAGTTATCTCAACTCCTTCCAGAATCCAAAGGGGCAGATTCCACTGTTTCATCAAATTAAAGAAACAGACCAAACATGTTCAGAACCGCTTCACTCCGTCAGAATCAATGTTGAAATGACGTTTCTGAAGTTGATCTCAGGTTTTACAAAATTAATTTACACATTTTTTGGGTTCAGATCACATCAGAAACAACCTGAACATGAAAACAATACAATATTGTTACCAGGATATATCATCATCCTCATCATGACTCATCAGCGCTGCTCTCATTCAATTCTCATCCTTCCTGACTGCACTGTTTTAGCTGCGGAAACACCTGAATTTCCAACACGGGGCTGGATTAAGTTTCATAGTCTTAAGGAAAAAATCAAACACAGCGTGTAAACGTCTGTGTCGGCTGAGCAGACGACCCGCGGGTTTGAGGATTTTGATTGTCCCGAGTTCCCCAAGTTCATTATCCCCCCTTCCCTCGGAACTTTGACGCTCCGCAGCCCTGGAGAACCGGAAGGGGTCCTGGGAGGGGAGGGGCTCAAGCAGGGGCGTGGCATCATGAGGGCGGAGCCTGCTTGGCGGTCCGCAGGGACCGCATGAAGGCGGCGAAGTGCGCGGCGTGGCAGCGCTTGTACTCGTTGACCTTCCTCCGGATCTGATTGGGCGTGTCCTGGTAGTAGTTCTGCTCGTCCCGAGCCATCGCCTACGGCAACACAAGAGATGTTTTTATTTGTTCATTTTCCCCATCACCACTGAGAGCACAGGCGTCTTTACCTCCTAAACTGTCAAGGACTTTGGGGTCATTCCGGACAATTCTCTATCCTCCTTTACTCAAACGTGTTAATACATTCACAAACTCAACCAACGCTACTTGCTCCTGGAGTAGGTTTAGCGGTGACTGACATACAGTGGTTTGATACAAGGAAAATGCACTTACTGTAAGTCATGTTGGACGCAAAGATAATACAATAAAATATTATATAATAAAACAATACAATTTTATGTTATATAATAAAATATTTAAAAATATAGTATATAATATTATACAATACAATATAATAATACAATAGAATTTAATATACTAGAATATCATTTAATACAATATAATAAGTTCATATAATATAACTAAACTCTCACCTTATAGTCCTCTCCGTGCTCTCGGACCATGTGCTGCACGTAGCTGATCAAATCGTTGGACAGCGTCTTGTCGTCGTCATAGGGGAGGTTGGCCTCGGCTTCCATCTCTGATCCGAACAACAGCGCAGACAAACAGCTCAGGATCCGCGGTGACGTTTTGGTGTTCACATAAATAGTGCGAGTCACAGAATAATAACATTCAAAAAGGGGCCTTACGCCTCACGACGTAGGGCTTGATCACGACCGGAGCCGTGGCTTTTTTCCCTTTGCCCTTCGAGAAGCTCTGAAAGGAGAGGTACAAAATAACGAGTTTAGCAGGAAACCTTAAAATGTGATGAGCAGAATGTAGCCGGTGACACCAGGAAAAGAAAGTAAACATCTCCAGGGGGTCACCTGCTTAGTGGTGATGGGCAGGATGTGTTTGGGGTCGCAGGCCAGGCCCATGTCCTGCAGGTTCATGGAGCTGGACTTGTAGTCGCTCCAGGCGTTTCGAATGTGGGAACTGGAGGAAACAACCGATCACGCGGTGAGAGGACGATCAATTCATCAAACGCAGTAAGTGACTGGTCACAAAAAGGAGAGACCCACGCTGAGATAGACAGTGCAACAGACAGACAGATAAACAGACAGTATGACAGACAGACAGATAAACAAACAGTATAACAGACAGATAAAAGACAGTACAACAGACAGACATAAGCAGACTGCATAACAGACAGCCAGATTAACAGACAGTACAACAGACAGACATAAGCAGACTGCATAACAGACAGCCAGATTAACAGACAGTACAACAGACAGCCAGTATAACAGACAGAGAGTATAACAGACAGCCAGTATAACAGACAGAGAGTATAACAGACAGACAGATAAAAGACAGTATAACAGACAGACAGATAAACGGACAGTATAACCGACAGACAGTATAACAGGCAGTATAACAGACAGACAGTATAACAGGCAGTATAACAGACAGACAGTATAACAGACAGACAGATAAACAGGCAGTATAACAGACAGACAGTATAACAGGCAGTATAACAGACAGACAGTATAACAGGCAGTATAACAGACAGACAGTATAACAGGCAGTATAACAGACAGACAGTATAACAGACAGATAAACAGGCAGTATAACAGACAGACAGTATAACAGGCAGTATAACAGACAGACAGTATAACAGCAGTATAACAGACAGACAGTATAACAGGCAGTATAACAGACAGACAGATAAACAGGCAGTATAACAGACAGACAGATAAACAGGCAGTATAACAGACAGACAGTATAACAGGCAGTATAACAGACAGACAGTATAACAGGCAGTATAACAGACAGATAAACAGGCAGTATAACAGACAGACAGTATAACAGGCAGTATAACAGACAGACAGTATAACAGGCAGTATAACAGACAGACGGTATAACAGAGTAACAGGCAGCTAATAAACAGTAGCAGTGTTCCTCACTCGTCTATCCGGGGCCTGTGCTTCTTCCTCAGCTGAGTCTTCATCTTCTTTCTGTCCTTGTTGTAATCAAACTTCTTCCTGCGGCTCGACTGTTTGGTTTTCACCATTTTGGCGGCGGCTCCAACTGCTTCGAGCTTCAGAGTCTTCACGGCCCCACCACGCGGCACGTGCAACAACAGGAAGTGAAGGACGCTGCTTCCGGTGGCGTGGGACGCCTCCTACTTCCTCCTTCCGCTTGGTCCGCTACCGCCGCCCACTGGACTGGAGCGACAGGAAAAAAAAAAAAAAAAATATATATATATAAAAATTTTAAGCAACACTGTGTCACCTTTTGACCTAAAATGAGAGCTTTGGAATCATTTTGATGGTACACTGAGTTGAAAAACGGAGAATGGCACCTCTTTTAGCCCCGCAAAGGCCTGTTCTTGCGCCATTTAACTTCCGTGTTTGGGTTCGATGCCACCAGCCTGCTGGGCTTCACAGCGCTACGTCACTTCCTTGACGCTTGGCTGCGGTGATTACTTTTTTTTTTTTGTCTGGTAAAATTGATATTTAGAAAAAAAAAAGAAAAAAAAAGAAACGATCAATGATAAACTTGCCGGTCACAATGCCGGGCACAAATGCTGATAGAAAACACAGCCGCCGGCCCTGACTTTCACCGCGGGGCTGGTTCCGCCCCCTGCCCCGCCCATGCGAGTCGATCTGCACAGGCCGAGCACATCTGGTACCCACGCCGCACCCTCTTTTCCCCTTGAAATAAGATATTTTCGGGACACCGGTCCGAGTTTTACGACGGTGGCGTAAGGGTGCAACTGCACTCAGAAGCGGTGGGAGCGCCAAATACCAAATACCAAAAGTTACATAGTGCTGCTTCAACCAAATATAATAAAATATGAACGATAATAATTCTAGCAGAGAATAAATATCTCATATATACTGTATATATATATATATATATATATATATATATATATATATATATATATATATATATATACATATATATATAGAGAGGGGGGGGGCTCCGCTCCTTCGGTAGAAAACTATATAAAAGAAGCGTGCACCTCCTACACATGGCCTCTAGATGGCGCAGCTGCAATAATTGTTTTAGGATTTTAAGAAATTTTAATTTAACAGTTAAAACATTTTCGTCAAATGGGAGTAAATGTTAGAAAATAAAATATAGATAGATAGATAGATAGATAGATAGATAGTTAGATAGATAGATAGATAGATAGATAGATAGATAGATAGATAGATAGATAGATAGATAGATAGATAGATAGATAGATAGATAGATAGATAGATAGATAAATGGATAGATAGATAGATAGATAGATAGATAGATAGATAGATAGATAGATAGATAGATAGATAGATAGTTAGACTGATAGACAGATAGATTGATAGATAGATAGATAGATAGATAGATAGATAGATAGATAGTTAGATAGTTAGATAGATAGATAGATAGATAGATAGATAGATAGATAGTTAGATAGTTAGATAGATAGATAGATAGATAGATAGATAGATAGATAGTTAGATAGTTAGATAGATAGATAGATAGATTGATGGATAGATGGATAGATTGATAGATAGATGGATAGAAAGAGATTTTTTAAGTCAACAGTGTTACAATAAAACAGGATTAAATCAGTTAAAACAATGTAAATGGAAAAAAAACGTATCGCTCATCTTCACCCTGATTATTATTCAGATATTTAAATAAATGTTACTGAATATTATATTGTTTGTGGAAACAACAGCGGCAATTATTAAAAAAAAAAAAAAAAAAACGCAAATACCTTAAAAATAGAATAATAGAATCAAAAAAATAGAATAATACACATCGTAGGATAAAAAAAAAAACAAGCAAATAAAATTCAACACGTCAAAACAACACGCCCTACAGGTAGGATGGTTGTCTTTTTATAAACACTATATTTTTAGATGTAGATATCTTTTATTATTATTATTATTATTATTATTATTATTATTATTATTATTATATATATATATATATATATATATTATATGAACTTGATCATGTATTAAATAACGCGCACAGAGGATGATCCTTATTGGCTGAAGTGGGCGGGGCCTCGGCGGAGCAGCAAGTTGCCTCGGATCAGAAGCAGAAGTTCTCATCACTTCCCTCCGAGCGGATCCATCCATCACACCGGCCCTTCCTGGAAGCCGCCGCCGGCCAGGGCTGCAGCTCAGCGGGGTGGAGGAGCTCTCGGAGGCCGGCACGGTGGAGCTCAGCTCAGAATGGAGCTGGAGAACATAGTGGCCAACACGGTGCTGCTGAAGGCCAGGGAGGGTGAGACTGTCTGTCTGTCGCACTGTCGAACTGTCTGCCTCTCTGTCTGTGCATTTGTTTGTCTGTTTTGTTTTTTTATTTATTTAATGATATGTCTGTCCGTCCAACTGTCTGTCTCTGTATTTATGTCTGTCTGCCTGTCCGTCTCACTGTCTATTTAGGCTTTCGGTCTGCCTGCCCGTCTGTGAATTAAAAAACATTTTTTTAATAAAGTTTAAATCTATTGACAACAAACTGCAAAGAGTATCACACAGCTTTCATTCTTTCTTTCTTGTTTTCTTTCATTCTTTCTTTCTTGTTTTCTTTCATTCTTTCTTTCTTGTTTTCTTTCATTCTTTCTTCCTTGTTTTCATTCTTTCTTTCTTGTTTTCTTTCATTCTTTCTTTCTTGTTTTCTTTCTTTCTTTCTTCCTTGTTTTCATTCTTTCTTTCTTGTTTTCTCTCTTTCTTTCTTCCTTGTTTTCTTTCTTTCTTTCTTGCTTACAGTAGAACGGATCTGATGTTGCAATACCTGAATTCCCCTGGGATTCTTGAAGTCTTGTCTTATCTTATCTTAGAAACAGACAGAACGAGGGTTGGGATTCCCTCAAACCAATGATGGTAAAACCTGGATCATATTTATATATTTATTATATAGTCTTCATTGTGTTTATATAATCATAATTGATAAACTATAAAGCTGTGGAAAGGTGAATAAACTCTGTGAGCAGGAGGTTGGAAGGGATGCAGGAGGTTGTATGAGGTTGTGGGACGACGTGGGAGCTTGTGGGAGGCTGGAGGGGGCAATGGGAGGTTGTAGGAAGCCATAGAAGGTTGTAGGAGGCGGTTGGAGGCTGGAGGAGGCTGGAGGAGGCTGCAGGAGGCTGCAGGAGGCTGGAGGAGGCTGGAGGCTGGAGGAGGCTGGGGGAGGCAATGGGAGGTTCTGAGAAGCTGTAGAAGGTTGTAGGAGGAGGTTGGAGGCTGCATGAGGTTGTGGGAGGATGCAGGTTGCTGCAGGAGGCTGGAGGAGGCTGGAGGAGGCTGCAGGAGGCTGCATGGTTATAAACACAACATCCAGATGTTAAGAGTGTAAAGTAGTCGGGGATAAATCAATCAGACCAGTCCCTGGTGACCACCCGAACCAGCGTTCCCAGTGTGGGAGCTCCAGACCAGTATCTTGAGTTGCCGTTTACTATTATGGTAAATTACCACCAGTTGACGCCTGTGTAAAGTAAATTCAGTGATTTGTTTCCAAACACATTGTACACGTTACAAAATCATTGCTGAAACATGTGAAGAGGCCAAACAATGTCGTACTGAATTGTGGAGTTATTGTGGAGAGACCGTCAAACTGTTTCGCCACTTTTTTTTTGTTTAGGATTTTTTGGGCAGGTCTGTCATGGCCACACACTGTGCAACGCCTGGAGTGCATGAGCATCATTAGGCTGGAGCAGAGGCTCCCAACCACCGCCGTCAGAGCAGCTCGACGTGGCTTCAGCGGCTTCAGCGGACACGGCCCCAGCATCTCAGAGCAGAGAACACTGCTTGCTTTTTTCAGGATTTTGAAACTTTTATTTTATATACTTGGCGATTTTTTTTGAAGCATTCAAATTCGGCCGGGTGTGTTAATAGCACATGTATCTGTGGTGTGTCAAACTCACAACACATAATACATTTTTCTCTACACGCACTTCAAAGAACAAATCATTTGATATTCCAGTGGATTTTCTGAGATCAAGGTCTAGAGCAGTAGAGAGACAGATTTATTCTTCCATGGAGGAAAATGGAGACGTTGTTGAGCATCACACATTGTTTTCCTGAACCTCCATCCAGGGATTGATAAAGTCTTATCTTAACAGAGCAGACAATAATACAAATGTGCGCTCGTTGCAGCTTGGTACCAACCAAACCATGTGGAGCTTGAAGAAGATTCCCGGCTTCAGTCAGGACAGAGTGGGAAGTTCTTTGTGGAGCGTCCACGTCATCAGCAATTCAATTTCAAGGGAAGAGAAGGAGGTAAGGAAGGAAGGAGAGAAGAAGGGAAGCAGAGAAGGATGAAGATGCTTCTGAGGTGGAGAGCTTGGTGGCAGAGGAGTCCAGGTGGAGCTCCAGTCTCCTGGAGCATCCCTGGCTAATATGAGCAAGCCCTGAGTCCTCGCAGTGAGAGTGTTGCTAAGTGACCTTCACAGGTGGAGAAACTGCTGCGTCCTGGATGCTCAGGTTGCTCTGGATGCTCTAGATGTTCTGGATGTCCTGGGTGCTCAGGTTGCTCTGGATGCTCTAGATGTTCTGGATGTCCTGGGTGCTGAGGTTGCTCTGGATGCTCTAGATGTTCTGGATGTCCTGGGTGCTGAGGTTGCTCTGGATGCTCTAGATGTTCTGGATGTCCTGGGTGCTGAGGTTGCTCTGGATGCTCTAGATGTTCTGGATGTCCTGGGTGCTGAGGTTGCTCTGGATGCTCTAGATGTTCTGGATGCTCGGGATGTGCTGGATGTCCTGGGTGCTCAGGTTGCTCAGGATGCTCTAGATGTTCTGGATGCTTGGGATGTGCTGGATGTCCTGGGTGCTCAGGTTGCTCTGGATGCTCTAGATGTTCTGGATGCTCGGGATGTGCTGGATGTCCTGGGTGCTCAGGTTGCTCTGGTTTCTGTGGGTGTAATGGATGTTGTGGATGTTCTTGATGCGGGGGATGTTCCGGATGCTCTGGATATTGTGGATACTCTACATGTTCTGGATGCTCAGGATGTTCAGGTTGCCCTGGATGCTCTGAATCAGGATGCTGCAGCTTCTCTGAAGTGAAGGTATTCTGTATTCTGAACGATGTACCGCAACACTGTACAGGAGCTGGTCGTCACGGCAGTGTGGGCACAGCAGGGCTGTCTGCTTGACTCAAACTTCTAGAAGTGGTTGCCAGGTCCTACGGGCGCATTTTCATATTCTCTCATTTTGGCTGGAAAACGTTTCCTCGTCAGTTAATATTTTGGTATCCTGCTGCAAAGGAGCAGATCCTGTCATCGTGAGGTTTTTTTCCCATGTTGCCGATTGCATCTTTCCATACTGTAGTGATCAATAAAAAGCCGCTCTCAATGTGAACATTAACCTCTTTGTGTGCGGCGGAAACCTTCCATTCCCAGGCAACCTTGTTCTGTTGAAGCAACTTAAAGGAAAACACAATGATATTTGTACAGTAGCATTATTTCTGACCGTGCCTGAGAGCAACCAGCCATTATTTATTTTGTTACCGGAGCAAAGTCGTCATTAATCCATTTCAACAACATGACTGCAGGGGCCACATGGAAATAAATACATTTCTGTTTTCAAAACATAGCAGGAGGGGCGTGGACCTGAGTTGACCAGGAATTCCATTCCAAGGTTCTATCAATGATATTAATGTTCCTTTGTGTAGCCGCAATACAGTGAAGGATGGGTTTGTTGTGGTTCTTCTCAGTAATTTATATATATATATATATATATATAAATGTGTGTGTGTGTGTGTGTGTGTGTGTGTGTGTGTGTGTGTGTGTGTGTGTGTGTGTGTGTGTAATTTATTATGAAATTTTGAGGTTTTAGTAATGAACTGATTCTGATTCTTTAAATGCATCATCTGTGACTCTGCGTTGGCACCTGAGTTAGCATCGGCGTTGCCGTAGCCCAATAGCCAGCACTCGTAAGTTCCCGCTCAATGCTCTCAGCCGTTCCGGCGGATCTTCCTCTCGGAACTGATTCGAACGAGGAGAGTCTTTTTTTTGGTGTCTCTAACGGCCGGATCGTTATGGTTTCAGGGTTTGAACAATGAGTCTCTGTTTGAGTTTGCCACAACGCCAAAAAATAAGAAGTGTTTTGTCCTGATCTTTGTTTGAGTCCATTTAGTTGCTGATGTCACCTGAGCTTGTTTGGTGTGGGATCCAAAAGGCTGTGACATTTAATCAGAATCACAATCAGTTTAAGTACATTTTCATGTTTGAGGAATTTGTTGTGGTGAGGATTTTTTTCTTTTAGACAGTTAGCATAAGAAAAAGGCGAAACTGTCTGAAATCATTATAGCCATATATGCAAGAATAGACACATACAACAATAATAAAAAGAGATCAAATAAAAGAAAAATGAAATGATAAATAAAAATATAGCTGCAGGCAGCAATACACAGGCTCCAGTTTATTCGTCTGGTTCATTTTGTGTCCATATGCAAACGTTCTGGATCTTGTTCTTAAGAACTGCTGTTAAACTCATAGCTGCACACTGTTTATTTCTAGAGTCTCCAAACTGTAAATCATCCTCATGAAATGAGACTCCTCACACTAAACACACCTTGAGGGATGGATTTTTGGACAATTGATTCTTTATTGTCTTACACTTTCGGCTATTTTTCGGCATCTGGAACAATAGCAAAAACAAACTTTATAATTACTTTGCATAACAATAATAATAAATATATATTCAGATATATATTCTTTAAAACAACTGTTTATTTTTTACTTTAACCCACATCTTGTTATTGTTATAACTTACCTTGTTGTGTGTAAGTACATGTAGAGTCTCAGTGACGGCCGCTGATGTTTGGTCTCGTGCACGTCAATCATGATGTATTTACGCAGGATTACGTGTTTACCGATGTTTAGGATAGTAGTGGAACTTACGTAATTTGAGTGGTGACTTCTTTCCTGGAATTACATTCTCAATAAGTTACGTTTCCATGATATACAAAAAAGCGATGTGGTATTTCTGTGAGTAATTACCATATCAGGGCTTCTATTTTTCCAATGCCTCGCTGGATCTTGAACGCATCACTCACTCGTACTCGTACGTAAGTGGACTCGACTCGACATGGTCACGAGTTTATTTGGACTCGTGTTTTTCGTATTTTTTCATGAATCCAGCAAAGTAAGGGGGACCAAAGAGAAAAAATACCAATGGAGCAGATCCACAGACCATCTACCGGGTAAAAAGGTACATAAACAAACATGTAAAGGCAGAGTTTGTCATGTCAAACCACTACAGAGCTCATCTCATTCATTTTGTTTTCCAACGTTGGCGTGTCGGTGAAGCACAACCACCTGGATACTTGGGGGTGAAATTTGGTCGGTTTTTCACAAATTTCTCCTCCGTATGTGCATCGATTTGGAAGAAACTGTAACTATGAGATGGTTGTGACATACCAGTTCAAACAACACCTCAACCGTGTTTGTTACTTCTGTCATTGTTGTTGAGTTTTACCCCTGTTGTTGATACTTTGGTGTTCAATGACTTTGACCGTTTCTGTGATTTGGGTCAGATTTGGTCGGTTTTTCACTAATTTCTGCTCTATATGTGGATGAAAGTTGAACCGCCAGATGTTTGTGACATACCGGTTCAAACGAGACGTGCCGTGTTCGTAACTTCTGCCGTCGTGCTGTTTAAAATAGTTTTAGCTTTTTTCCCAAGCAATTACAATAGGGGGATCCAGCCCTGCGGCCTAATAAAAATAGCCAAAAATACAAACAGAAATAGCCAAATATATAAAAATATACGGGGAAAAGTGTGATTCTAAGCACAATTCATTACCACAGTCTAGATCTCACTGGAGCTTTTTAAAACCTGGCAAATTAATCCTGGAAACGCCAAGAAATTCTTTCTTTTGATATCTGACCTACGGTGTCATAGATTCCTTTATATTTATATCCCTTTGTAATTGTGTTTGTACGTGCTGGATTAATTTAGGAATATTGTATTTTCATGCAAAAGGGGGTTAGGGTTAGCGAGCGTCGTCTATTTGTAATTCAAAATAAAATTTGCATGTGAATAGAAAACCTGTGGCTTGTTGTTTGGCGACACGTGGGCGATTCGCTCCACAAACTGATCTGACTGGACACCACAGCAAAGACACGAGCGGCTTCGGGATCGAGAAAAGCGTCCAAGCAGAAGAACGAACCGATCAACTTAATGAGCGGTCGCTGACGGGCGATGCCCCCTCGGTCCGTCCTTCCTTTTCAGTGATGAAAGGTTTGGCTCCCCTCGGGGATTCGGTTCTTGACGAGTCCCCCATTAAAAGGAGTCGTTTGATTTGTCCGACCGGTGGTTGGTTTGGTTCGGTCGGTACAGCACATGACGAGCGAGGGAGGACCTCCCGCAGGAAAGAAAAGAGAGGAGGGAGAGCGGCCTCGGCTCTGAGTTGTGGGAATGGAACTACGATGAGAATCATTTCTTTCTTTCCCAAATAATTACTTTGGTGGAATGCAAAAGAGTGGAGCAGTCGCATTCAATATGAATTATGACAAATGCCTTGGCCTGATGTACATCGGGCTTTAATTTAGTTCGGTAATTATTTTCACTTTCTGAGTCAAAGACTCACTCTCTTGTGAGCCTGGAGTCTTTGAGTGACTCCAGGCTCCAGAGTCGTTTCAAAGATTTGTTCGCTACGAACAATTCGTTTGCGGGTCTGGCATCAGTATTAATCGTAATAGTAAAACAGTATTACTCATCGCTAATAATAGTGTAAGTAATAATAATAAGCACCGTTTACCTGTTTGTGAGGTTTTTATGGGTTAAGGGGATAGAGACGTCGCCGTGTAGGAACATTCTTCAGACGGAGCCAAACGAACAAAGAGTCGGACTGATTGAACGACTCTTCTTACCCAGTCGGTCGTAGAGAGCCCAACTTCTCGGCACTGGAAAGAAGCCTCCACCTTCCGGGAGGGCCGGAGCGGAACTTGACCTGACGAACCTCCGTGTGTAGCCCGGCACCGTCAGCGACGCAGCGTGGAGCAGCTTGAACGCTGAGGGGGGAGTCCTCTGCTTCTGATCCTTCACGTCTTCACTTTCCAGGTGGAGGAGGAAGCCGAAAAGGAAAGAGCAAGAAATGGAAACAGATGCTGCAGTTTCCCCACGTCAGCCTCTGTGAGGAGCTACGCCAGACCACAGGTAGGACCTCCATCCTACAGGTAGAACCTTACCCCTCACAGGTAGTACCTCCACCCAGAGGTAGAACCTTACGCCTTACAGGTAGAACCTCTACCCTACAGGTAGAACCTCCATCCTATAGGTAGAACCTTAGGCCTTACAGGTAGAACCTCTATCCAACAAGTAGAAGCTTACACCTTACCAGTAAAATCTCCACCTTACCGGTAGAACACTAGACCCTACAGGTAGAACCTCTATCCTATAGGTAGAACCTTACACCTTAGATGTAGGACCTCCACCTTGCAGGTAGAACCCTAGACCATACAGCTTGGACCTCCCCCATACAGGTAGAACTTCCATCCTACAAATAGAACCTTACACCTTACAGGTAGGACCTCCACCCTACAGGAAGAACCCTAGACCTTACAGGTTGGAGCTCCACCTTACAGGTAGAACTTTTATTCTACAAGTAGAACCTCACAACTTACAGGTAGGACCTCCACCTTACCGGTAGAACACTAGACCTTACAGGTAGAACCCCCATCCTACAGGTAGAACCTTACCCCTTCCAGGCAGGCACTCCACCTAAAGGTAGAACCCCCACCTTAAAGGTAAAACCCCAGATCTTACAGGAAGAACCTTACACCTTACAGGTAGGACCTCCACCTAAGGGTAGAGCCTCTACCTTAAAGGTAAAACCACCATCCTACAGGTGGAACCCTGATCCGGGCAGAGTCTAATATTAAAATATTTTTTAATAATTTCAGATACAAATCTACTGTTGTACTTCATTCCAGTCATTGTCACTTATGTTTCCCCTTTTTCAGATGAATTCAAAAAGTGTTGAAATGTGTTTGACAAGTTCTGTACATTAATAAATATTAATTTGGGCAGAAATACCCAAATACATGTAACCAGCTAAAAAATATAACGCTAACTACACCATGACTAAACAATCACCACGACCTCAATTATCATGAGTAAATGGCAGTAAAAAAATGAATTGTTTGTATAAAATAAAGAAAGAAGTGAAGACCGAGAGAGAGACAGACAGAAAGAAATGAAGACAGAGAGAAATAAATAAATACATACATACATACATACATACATACATACATACATACATACATACATACATACATACATACATACATAAATAAAGAGAGAGACAGAAAGAGACAGACAGAGAGAAAGAGAGAGAGACGGACAGAAATAAATAAATAAAGGAAGACAGAGAGACAGAAATAAATAAATGGAGACCGAGAGAGAGACAGAAAGAAAGAAAAAAAGAAAGAGACAGACAGAGAGAAATAAATAAATAAATAAGGACAGAGAGAGACGGAAAGAAAGAAAGAAAGAAAGAAAGAAAGAAAGAAAGACAGAGAGAGAGAGAGAGAGAGAGAGAGACGGACAGAAATAAATAAATAAAGGAAGACAGAGAGACAGAAAGAAAAAAATAAAGACCGAGAGAGAGACAGAAAGAAATAAATAAAGAGACAGACAGAGAGAAATAAATAAATAAATTAGTAAAGGAAGACAGAGAGACAGAAAGAGAGACAGTTGAAAGGGGCCTGAGCTCCGGCAGCAGCAGGAAGCTGCGGCTGCAGAGGAAAGGCACGGTGTGTTGTCAGTTCACATCCGGATCAGAAAACACTGCCTGTCAAGTTGAACTGCATCTCACCCTCCTTCTTTCATCCCTCCTCATCGTCCTCCTACTATTCATTTTACTATTCAGGTTTTGCCGCAATTCCACTCCCCACAGTCTTGGAATTTACACACCTGTGTTGTTGTTGTTGTTGTTGTTGTTGTTGTTGTTGTTGTTGTTGTTGTTGTGTTGTGCTGATGCTAATTGAATAGAATCATGGTTTTCAGGATGGCTTGGGTCTGTTTATTGGAGAACAGTGTAATATTCCTGCGTACTGGATGTGAAGCAAAACATTTGGGGTTTTTTTATGGTTAAAAACCTTTTGTTTTTGTTGTGTTTTTATTCTCTTAAAGTTTGTTATGATTGAAGGCTGTGACGTTAACCCTGCAGCGTCAGAATGCCACACAGCATTATATGGAGGCTGCACCGAATTCAAACACCACCAATTATAAGTTTACTCATCATGCATTTTGTTCACTTTGAAACAATAACTTGTCAACGGTATAAACTGCTCTTTTTATTTATTTATGTTGAAACTTCCTGGTTCATCTTCTCTCAGACCATCTGTTTTCATCCAAAATAGATAGATAGATGGATGTATAGAGGGATGGAAGAATAGATCGATGTTTAGATAGATATATTATTCCTCCCTCGAGGGAACAGCATCGCACATTAAAAATATAATAATAATAATAATGATAATGATAATGATAATACGATAATGATAATATAAAAAATAACAATAATAATAATAATAATAATAATAATAATAATAATAATAATAATAATAATAATGAAGTCATAAGAATAAAAAGTAGAAACAAGAAAATGGAGATATGCAGTAAAACTATCTGCTAAAAGTCCTGGAAAGGTCATGGAATGTGGCCACATCGCCACGAAATGTCCTTGAGCTCAAGAGTTGTCCTGGAAAGGGGTCTTTAATATGGATACAGCAGAGCGTGAAACCTGTGAGGGCTTCTCTAAAGCTCCGCCCCACGACAGGAAGTTGAACCATCGAGCCAAAGGGAAGAGAGTGGTTTTGAAATAACTGCTTCTGTGAAAGCAGAAGTTTCACAAAACCCTAGAGCAGCGTCTCCCCCGTGGGGACCCCACATGGAGACTCTGCTACTTTAACCAACCATCCAGTTACAAACGTTTTAAATACGGAAGACTTCATGTGACACAGACTTTGTGTTATATCCAGGGGGTTCCCAACCTGTGGTGCTTGGCCCCCGATCGGGCCCCCAAGGATGACTCGTTTGACACGTTTTCTTTTTCTATTTTATTGTTTTTTTTATGTTTTAATGTCACATTTCATGTGAACGGGCTTGTTTGTCTTCGCAGTTGGCTGAGTTGAAAGGTAAAGGAGAGCGAGAAGAAATGCCACCAAATAAGCTTTGGTGAACATTGCCGGGCGTGGGGGTCCTGTTCCCCGGAACAGTGGCACTAACGCCGTCACAGGCGGTGCTGTCGGCTCAGCGACGTGACGTACTCTCGGTTCCGCTTTTTGCACTGGGACATCGATGTCTTTTGGCATCGCTTTGAGTAACGTGCATTTTACACAACGTTTGGGTCTCATTTTCACAAGGCTATTTGGGCTTCAGAAAAACAAATAGCAGGTGCGATTATGGTGTCGTGGCCGCATTAAGTCAAAAACCTTGTTTCCTGTGCTGTAAATAAGATTCCCCGCAGGAAGCAGCGCGAGTCGGAGGGTGAAGGTCTGATGCTGCAGATAACGTCCGTAACGCCTTCCTCCTGCGATGGCTGCAGATCAGCGGCTGCTCTGGTGATTTCGGTGGAGCTCTGGTCGGAGCGGCGTGCAGACCGGTCCCTCGTCCGGTGTTTCCTTGTTTCCCAGATTTCTTGCACCGTGAGGCGACTTCACTGTGTCCTGGGGACGCTTTGCTGCGTTCGTTGATGGGAAAGAAAGACGCTCAAATGTAAAGAGTGTAAATGTGTGTTTGGGGGGCCTGAGGTGGGACAAAAACATTTCCAGATCCTGCACCGTCTCCTTTCTCGTCCCCTAGATTGTCTAGGATCTCACGCTCGCTGTTAGCGCGACACAATGCTGCAGATGGGATCAGCTAGCCTAGCTCCTCTGACGTGTTCTGAGACTCCTCAAAGTCTCAGCTCCTCCACTCCGATGAGTTTCTAAACCATTTGGACAGAAACCAATACCCTGGGATTGATCGCTCTCTCTCTCTCTCTCTCTCTTTAAATCTCTCTCTCTCTCTCTCCAGAGACAGACTACATCAGCCTGTGTGAGAAGCAGCCGATCGGGCGGATGCTCTTCAGACAGTTCTGCGACACCAGACCGGAGCTGAGACACTGCATCCACTTTCTGGACGCTGTGGTGAGGGATGAGGAAGGAGGGAGTGAGGGAAGCGGGGGCGAGGGAGGGAATTCAGTTTGCAGTCAATCATCTAGTCTTAGTCCTGGGTCCAAATCTGGTCGCCACCTTTGTCCTAGTCCTGCGTCCAGCTCTAGTCCTAGGTCCAACCCTAGTTCTAGTCCTGGGTCCAACTCTAGTTGCCACCTTAGTACTACTCCTGGGTGGATCTCTAGTTCTGCATCCATCTCTATTCCTTGTCCTGGGTCCAACTCTAGTCGGCGCCTTAGTCCTAGTCCTGCGTCCATCTTTAGCCCGAGTCTTGGTCCAACTCTACTTCAAGTCCCCTTTTGGTCCTTTTTGACTCCTTACTCCATTGTTTTAACGTAGTTTTACTTCCTTCAGGCCGAGTACGAAGTGGCTCCGGATGAAAAGAGGAAGGAGTGCGGGCGGCAACTGCTGGACAAATACTTTCACCCAAAGGTATCAAGTTTCATCCTTCCTGTGATGTCATCGTCTCCTGTTTACGTCCAGAAAGTCTCTCGCTCCGTACTCGTTTTCCAGGAACAAGTCGTTTTCTTGGAACCGAATGAGCGAATGGAGCCGGGCTGTGATGCTGGTCGGTCAGAGAGTCTCTGAGCGTCCATGTTGTCTCCGTCTCCAGGCGGAGGAGGGCGTGGGCGGACTGGAGGGGGCCATGTTGGCGGCCATGTTGGCGGCCATGTTGGAAGAGTGCGCTGAGGCTCTGCAGCAGGAAGCTGCAAAGGAGCTTTTCCAGGAGTGCACCAAGTGAGAACCTGTCGCTGCTCTGTCCGTCTTTCTGTCTGTCGTGCTGTCCGTCTGTCTGTCGGTCGTTCTGTCCGTCTGTCTGTCTGTCATTCTGTCATTCTGTCCGTCTGTATGGCTGTCGTTCTGTCCGTCTGTCTGTCTGTCGTTCTGTCCGTCTGTCTGTTGTTCTGTCCGTCTGTCTGTCTGTCTTTCTGTCCGTCTGTCTGTCTGTCGTTCTGTCCGTCTGTCGTTCGCCCATCTGCCGCTCTATCTTTTCCTCTGTCGCCCTTTCTGCCTGTCGCTCTGTCTTTTGTCGTATCACTCTTTCTGTCTGTCACTGTTTCTGTCTGTCCTTCTGTTTGTCTGTATGCCTTTCGCTTTGTCTGTCTGCCTGTCTGTCCTTCTGTCTGACTGTCGCGCGGTCCTCCACTTTGTTGCTTTTTCTGTCTTTCATTCTGTCTGTGATTCCGTCTGTCTGTCCTCCGTCTTTGGCTCTATTGTCTGTTGTTCTGTCCGTCTTTCGCGATGTTGCTCTGTCTGTCTGTCACTTTTTTCTGTCTGTCGCTCTGTCTTTTGCTCTGTCTGTTGCTCTGTCTGTCTGTCACTGTTTCCGTCTTTCGCTCTGTCTGTCCTTCTTCTCATCCGTCGTTATGTCCCTCGTTCTGTCTGTCTCCTTCCTCTGTCTCTCCGTCTGTCTCCCTGTCTGTCTGTTGTCCTGTCTGTCAACCCTTTGATTGATTGTAATAATGACATTGACGACACATGAATGAACCTCTTCTACCTTTATTCCGATGGTTCTGCAGTGAGTGAGTTTAAGTAAAAAAAAAAGTTTTCTCTTCTTGGTCCTTTTTTTTTTTTTTTTTTTTTTTTTTAGGACGACAATGACTCACTTCCTGTTCCACCAGGGAATTCACTATTATCTTTTTTTTATTGTTATTAGGGGAGAGGACGGAACCCTGTTGTTTTTGTTTGGTTTCTCATTCTCCTCGCCGTAAGCAGCGGTCGCCGCGCCTGGCGCTCAGAAAGGAATGAATGATATTTGCTCTGGGGGGCGGTCCACACAGACCGCCTGGGTGTGCACCGGAGGGAGCCGAGCGGAGGGGCGGGGGTGGTGGAGCCGGGCTCTTTGTGACATCATCATCCATTTTGGCATATATACTGTACGTGCAGGGTGTGGCTCTGGGGGGCCTTTCACATGGGAGGCAGTGGGCGTGGTGCTGGAACCTGGACTCGGTTGGTGTGTGTTGGTCGCTCTGCGCCGGTCGAGATGAGAGACAGTGATGCAGTGATGATGTGACGATGCGTTCCTTGGGAACTCGGAAAACTGTAATTCGTGTTTGTAGTCCCAAGGTCTGTTATCTTGGCGCTGTCTGTTATATGGGCGGGATTTTGCAATTTACGTAGTAGTACATCAGTTATTGTTATTGTTGAGTAATTGTTAGGTTTATTGTTTGTTGCCCAATTTTGAGGGATCAGTTCATAGTTTGACGTTGAGTGGAAACACACTGAGTCACTTCCTGTTCCACCAGGGAAATCACTATTCTCTTTTTGTGATTATCCCCTTTTTTTTGTTTTTTATTGATGTATTTTGTATATTTTTTTCCATAATTTTATATTTCAGGTTTATTGCATTTTTTCTGTCTGTCTGTCCGTCTATCTTTGGGTTTAATTCACACATTTAACCTTTAAATGATGTCCATTGTGTGTCGTGTGTGGGACACATGGCTAAGATAAATAGTTTTATTATCGTGTATTGTATTGGATTTGTCCTGTTTACAGAAATAAATATATCTTTATATTTTAACATATATATTTTTAAAGAATTAAAACATTTCTTCACATGACCCCAGTGATGCAACACCTTGTTGAGCAGAGTTGGGAAATTACAGAGATTTCCAGAGAATGACTGACAGAGAAATAATGACAATGATACTGATGTTTGTGTGTGTGTGTGTGTGTGTGTGTGTTTGTGTGTGTTTGTGTGTGTGTGTGTGTGTGTGTGCGTGCGTGTGTGCGTGTGTGCGTGTGTGCGTGTGTGCGCCCGCAGGCTCGTCCATGGCTTCCTCAGCGTGGCTCCCTTCTCAGACTATCTGGACAGTTTGTTCTTCAACAGGTTCCTGCAGTGGAAGTGGCTGGAGGGGTACGTGCACGCCAACGCCAACGCACACACGCACACACACACACACATGAAGGTGCACGCCCACACACACACACACAGACAGATGGACAGGTTAAAGGTTAAACTTTGGGTTTCTGTCCTTCATCTCAAGCGTTTTGTCAAGGACGCTTTTGTCTATTTGTGTGTGTGTGTGTGTGTGTGTGTGTGTGTGTGTGTGTGTGTGTGTGTGTGTTTGTGTGTGTGTGTGTGTGTGTGTGTGTGTGTGTGTGTGTGTGTTGTGTCCTTTATTGCGTTATGATGAAGTGATTAGATGTAAACAGACTTTGGGCTCGAGGCAAAAGACTTGAAGACAGGAAGTCACATGACACACACACACACACACACACACACACTGTAACACATACACTGGAGGTAGCAGGAGGTGGAAGAAAATAAAAAAGAATTAATACATAAAATAAAACAACTTTTTTTGTTAACAACAAATTAATAATGAATTAATGAATAATAAAATGAATAATGAAATCGAAATTTTAATAATTAAAAAAAATATATATATTTTAAAAATAATAATAATAACAATCCACCCTGTTCCACAGCCAGCCGGTCACTAAGAGCACCTTCCGTCACTACAGAGTTCTGGGGAAAGGAGGATTCGGAGAGGTGGGTTCACACTGAGTGGGTTTGGAAATGTTCAACTCACGCAGTAGTTTAAAATCTTGTTAGCTGTATAACAGCTGTGTAATAACGGCCTTTGTCAAACTCCCGTTTTTGTCCCGGTTCAACTTGTCATCAATTTCAATGTCATTTTCCCTCCACTGTGGGAACACGCGTTGTCCCACAAGCTGGTAAAACATTTTTGAAACGCTCTCCCCCCGCGGGCGCGCCCTCAGGTGTGCGCCTGCCAGGTGCGCGCCACGGGGAAGATGTACGCCTGCAAGAAGCTGGAGAAGAAGAGGATCAAGAAGAGGCAAGGCGAGGCCATGGCGCTGAACGAGAAGAACATCCTGGAGAAGGTCAACAGCAGATTCGTGGTGGGTCCGAAGCAGCGTTTCGTCACTTCACTTTTTTTAGTGAAACGATCCCGCGTCACAGCGATGTCCTGTTTGTCATCAAAAACCCCACAGACAGAACTGTGCTTATAATTAGAGTTTACAATGTGCTTATGATTAGGGGTCCAGCCTAATTAGCAGGGCTGGATCCCTAATTATACACTAATTATATTGTGGCCCAAGTTTGATCCACAGCGATCTATATTTGGAGCAGGAATTAGTGAGAAGCCGTTGCCAATCTACCCGAAGTAGCCGAACGTTGGGCAGAGCGGGGCGGGCTGCGGTGGCGGAGCCTGCTGGCGTGGTGGGGCGGGGCAGTTTGTGACGTCATCATCCAGTTTGTTAGACCTGTGCAGGTTGTGGCTCTGGGGGGCGACATCTGCGCCAGATTGCAGGATCCGCGCCGGGTGGTTTGGATAATTCATAATTAACGTGACTGATTTACTCTTCTGACTCTCGTTCGTCGTTCCGGAAGTCCTCCCTCGCTCACTGTGCGTTAGACCGGCTTAACCAAATTGAACGACTTGTTTTACCGAGTGACTCGTCAAGAACCGGAAAAAAATATATAAAAATTTGTTGAATAATAGTTCTCACTTTCAGAGTGAAACTTGTTACCATTCTGTCTGGAATTGATCATTGAATGAATTGCAGCCTCGCAATTTGGTTCTTGCAGCACAAGTTAGAATTTTTAATTTGAAGTGGAATTTGACAGTTGTTCACAGCGGTTGAAAAACACTGGTCTGTAATATACTGTAGCTCCAAGTATATCAGCCGCTTGATGCCCTTTATTTATCTTTTATTATTAATGCTAATTATTCTACGTCTCTGTGGAATACTCAACTCTGATTGGTCGATAGTAGCGGTCAGTTATTTCTGAGTAATGGCTGCCGGTCTGTTAATAATGACCGTGGCGGTCACATGGCGAACTGTGTCTGGCTGTACGTTGTCACTCAGTCGTACGACTGCCTGAGGCCTGTGTTTCCTGGCCTTTGTCCAGGTGAGCCTGGCGTACGCCTACGAGACCAAGGACGCCCTGTGTCTGGTGCTAACGCTGATGAACGGCGGCGACCTCAAGTTCCACGTCTACCACATGGGGGCGTGTGGCCTGGACGAGCCGCGGGCCGTCTTCTACGCTGCCCAGATCTGCTGCGGCCTGCAGGACCTGCACCGCGAGAGGATCGTCTACAGGTGAGGAGGCCCTGCAGGACCTGGAGGACAGTGCATCATGGGAGATCGAGCATCCTTTTGGGCTGAACAGATTTAAATGTATAATTGAATGTGTTGTAATGCGGTGTAAATGTTTCTATTTTTATTTTGTTTCGATTTTTATCTTTTTTTTTTTTTAATCTGTCGCAAATTGAGGTATTTATTTTAATGATAACTTTAATGATAACTTATAGTTGTTACTGTGGTTAAAATATGTGGTTAACATTCAATTAAATTTAATGTATTATTGTTATTATTATTATTATTATTATTATTATTATTATGAATCTCTCCCTCTCTCGCTCTCATTCACTCTCTCTCTCTCTCTCTCTCTCTCTCTCTCTTATTCACTCTCTCTCTCTCTCTCTCTCCCTCTCTCTCTCTCCTAGAGACCTGAAACCAGAGAACATTCTTCTGGATGATCATGGTGAGTATGGTCTGTTACTGGAATCCACAGTCATGTCCATTGGAGGCAGCAGCTGCAGGTCCTGCATGAACCACTAGAGGGAGACACATGATTAGAAAATGGAGCTGTTCATGCATTTTAAACTGTTTAAAGACTGTGTGTGTGTGTGTGTGTGTGTGTGTGTGTGTGTGTGTGTGTGTGTGTGTGTGTGTGTGTGTGTGTGTGTGTGTGTGTGTGTGTGTGTGTGTGTGTGTGTGTGCAGGCCACATCAGGATCTCGGACCTGGGTCTGGCCGTTCATATTCCAGAAGGTCAGAGAATCAGGGGCCGAGTGGGCACCGTGGGATACATGGGTAAGGAGCTAGGAGACAGTCTAGGAGTCAGGAGAACGTAGGAGCTAGGAGACTTTTTTTTCTTTTTTTTAACAATGTTTCTTTGGTTCTTTGTTAACGTTCGTCCGAACAATGAAACTTCTTCCCCGGCTCCTCCCCCCTCCCCTCTGACCCCGCCCCCTCCAGCCCCGGAGGTGGTGAAAAACGAGCGCTACACCTTCAGCCCAGACTGGTGGGCGCTGGGCTGCCTGCTGTACGAGATGATCCAGGGCCAGTCTCCCTTCCAGCAGAGGAAGAAGAAGATGAAGAGGGAGGAGGTGGAGCGGCTCGTCACCGAGGAGGAGGAGGAGTACTCCGACAAGTTCTCTGAGCACAGCAGATCGCTGTGCAAGACGGTACGCGTGCGCACGTACGTGCACTTTCAGTGTGTGTGTGTGTGTGGGACGTATACAGTACATGTTAAATCCTCCTCCTGCTGTCTTGACATTCCGTCAACAGGCTTCTTCCAAAAATGTTTCACACTGCGCAGCCTCAGATCTTGTGCAGATGATCAACACGTCTCTTCTCTCAGGTTTCCTCCCTCGGGTCCTGAAAACTGCTCATCAAGCTGCCAAAAAGAACAATCAGGCACCTCACTCATGAACAAGTGTAGGCCCATATTAAACCTCCGGTTTTTAAGTGAAATCATTAAAAAAGCTGTTTTTCAACAGCTGAACAATTTCTTGGCACTGCCTCGTGTCGGTTACGCACATTTTAGTGTTTTTTGTATTTTTAGAGCTATGTATATGTATATGACAAATAACCTCTTGAACTTGAACTTGAACAGCTGTTTTGTCAGGGTTTGGACGACAGCACAGCACTGAGACTCTGCTCTCGTTCGGGTCTTCAGTCACCTCCATCTAAACACAGACGGCGGCAGAATCTCCGTCTTAGCCTTAGATTATGACCTGATCTCAGAGCTGCATGTGACGCCGTCGACCGCAACATGTTACTCGACCGACTGGAAAACTGGGTGGGACTTTCTGGCACTGGACTAAAGTGGTTTAAATCCTACTTAAAGGACAGGGACTACTTTGTGTCTCTAGGTACTTACAGATCTGAGCGAACAAAAAGGACACGTGGAGTTCCCCAGGGCTCCATTCTGGGTCCTCTACTGTTTATCATCGACATGCTCCCACTGGCTCTGATTATGGAAAACAACAAAATATGTTTCATAATTACGCAGACGACACACAATTTGACATATAACCATATCACCAGGGGACTATGGTCCAATACAATCACTGTGAAAGGGTTACACACTGAACAAATCAACGATTGGTTCCACAATTCCCTCCAATCCAACAAAGACAAAATTGTAGTAATTGTTGTTGGAGCCGAAGAAGAAGGACTCAAAGTCAGCGCTCGGCTTCAGAGGGTGGTGTTAAAAAACGCAAACCGAGCCAGAAATCTTGATTGAAGAATAATTAAACCTTGAACCTTAATTTCCACAGCCACATTAAATCAATGAAAAGGTCAGTCTGCTATCACCGAAAGAACAGTCCTCACTGAGACCAACAGCGTGGATCATCTCACTGCAGCCCTCACATCTGGAAGGATTGATTTCAAAATACGACTGTTGCTTTGTAAAGCACTGAAGGGTTTGGGGCCTAAATATATTTGGGATCTTCTGCCGCGTTATGAAGCGTCCAGAGCTCTCAGGTCGTCTGGGGCAGCTCTGCTTTCTGTCTCCAGAGTCAAAACTAAACGTGGAGAAGCAGCGTTTAGATTTTATGATCCACATGTGGAACGAAAGTCCCAGAAAAGTGCAGCTCTGCTGCAACTCTCAGCTCCTTTAAATCACGACTGAAGACTTTTCTGTTTGCTGCATTTTACTAAACATCGTATTCATTTCTTGCACTGTCACTTTTTGACTTGATTTTATTCATTCTATGTTTTCTATACTTTAACTTTCTTCATTCTATGTGCTTTTATAATGTCTTTCTTTTGCAGTTTGCCTCGGTGCTTCTGAGGTTTCATGTAAAGCACGTTGAAATGCCTTTTTGTTGAACTGTGAACACCAGGGGCTTTGTGCTTGGTGTGTGTGTTATGACGGCTTCAGCTGATCTGAAACGGCGATTTGAGAAAACTGAAAGATCTCCAGAGCGGTTCTCCAGGGCAAGGACATCACCTCGACAAAGTAAAACACTATTCTAGGAAGAGGCAAAATCGCTGTGAACAAAGATGAAAACGAGGTTTCTTTGATTCATTTCTTGCGCCGCACTCTAACTTGATGCCTCCTCTGTCCTTTTATAATGACTTTCTTTTGATGTTGGATGTAAAGCACATTGAACTGCCTTGTCCTAAGAGCTGATAGACAGTCTAGGAGGGAGTCTTCAACCTAGGAGACAGTCTAGGCACTAGGACACAGTTTAGGAGCTAGGAGACAGCACTGAGGACAGTTTATGAGCAAAGAGAGGCTATGAGACAGGCTGGGACATAGGACGCTAGGAGAGAGTCTAGGAGGGAGTCTTCGACCGAGGAGACGGGCTAGGGCATAGGACAGAGTCGAGGAGGGAGTCCGGGCGCTAGGAGACAGTCCGGGAGCAGAGTACCACTGGGGGAAGTCTGCTTCCTCGTCCAGCGTGCCGAGCAGCAAGCTTGCCATTCATGTACTTGTACTCAACTTCCTGTTCCCTTTAACCCCGCCCAGCTGCTGGCCAAGGAGCCCTCTGATAGGCTGGGCTGCCGAGGGGCCGGGGCCTACGAGGTGCAGGCGCATCCCATCTTCAGGTCTGTCAACTTCAAGCGCCTGGAGGCCGGGATGCTGCCGGCGCCGTTCATCCCCGACGTGAGTTCAACGCTCGTTCCAAGCGGACCACGAAACGCCAGCGCTACGAGTCACACACTAGCAAAGGACGTAGTACACCAAACTAGTGTGTTAGGAGCTAGGAGACATTCTGGGAGCTTGGCAACTGTCTAGCAGACAGTCTAGGAGGTAGGAGACAGTCTGGGAGCTAGGAGACAGTCTAGGAGACATTCTAGGAGTTATGAGACAGTCTAGGAGACATTCTAGGAGGTAGGAGACCGTCTAGGAGATACTCTAGGAGTAAGGGGACAGTCTAGGAGCTTGGATACAATCTAGGAGCTTTAAGGAAGCAATTTTTCTGTGTTGTCACATGATATGTAGAATGATTATGACGTCATCGTTACAAGTTGTAGTAACACCACATTATATCACAAGTCAAGGCTGTTACATCGTTATTACAGAGTTTGAATGTAGAGAGATGCAGTTCCACGTTCCAACCTCCAGGTGGATGCTACAGTGTGTGTGTGTGTGTGTGTGTGTGTGTGTGTGTGTGCAGCCCCAGGCCATCTACTGTAAGGACGTGCTGGACATCGAACAGTTCTCCACTGTGAAGGGAGTCGAACTGGAGCCCAAAGACGAATCGTTCTACAGCAAAGTGTCGACAGGAAGTGTGTCCATCCCCTGGCAGAACGAGGTCCACACACACACATAGACACACACACATGCACACACACACACACACACGCACACACACACACACACACACACACAGACACACACACACACACACACACACGCACACACACACACACACACACACACACAGACACACACACATGCACACACACACACACACGCACACACACACACACACACACACACACACCCCCCGTGTTCAGAATACACACACACACACCCCCCCCGTGTTCAGAATACACACACACACACACACACACACACACACACACACACACACACACAGACACACACAGACACACACACATGCACACACACACACACACACGCACACACACACACACACACACACACACACACCCCCCGTGTTCAGAATACACACACACACACACACACACACACACACACACCGTGTTCAGAATACACACTACACAAACACACACACACACACACACACTGTGTTCAGAATACACACTATACACACACACACACACACACACTGTGTTCAGAATACACACTATACACACACACACACACACTGTGTTCAGAATACACACTATACACACACACACACACACACACACACACACACACACACACACACACACACTGTGTTCAGAATACACACTACACACACACAACACACTCACACACTAACCCTGGGTCTTGTCTGTCAACCCGTCTGTCCTCCTGTCTGTCCTCCTGTCCCTCTTCCTTTCTGTCTGTCCACCCATCTGTCCATACTCCGGTCGGTCCCGCCGACTGTCTGCCCGTCTGTCCCTTTGTCTGTCTTCCTGTTCACCCCCTGTCTGTCCCTTTGTCTGTCTTCCTGTCCGTCCCCCTGTCTGTCCACCGGCCTGTCCTCCAGATGATAGAGTCTGAGTGCTTCTCGGAGCTGAACGTCTTCTACCCGGATGGTGCTGTCCCTCCAGACCTGGACTGGAGGGGACAGCCGTCGCCTCCGCCCAAACAGGGTCTGCTGCAGAGGCTGTTCGGGAGACAGGTCAGCCCTCTACCGGTGGGGGGCACCGGCCGGGGGGCCACGCGGGTGCGAAGGGACCACATGACGACCGCCACGTTAGCGTTACTGTAAGAGGAAATATTCTCGGAATTTCGATGCCGAAAACGATCTGGAAAACCAACTTCGGCCTCACACAGGAACAGGCTTGGTGCCTCGTTTGAACCACGCTGTCACAAAGACCTCGTGGTTGAAGTTTCATCTAAAACGATCCACGTACGGAGCAGATATTAGTGAAAAACCGAGCAAATTCTGCAAATAAATTTTAAGACCGACGAGGCCAGTGCATCTGACGCCGAAATATGTCCAGCCTGGATAAAACTATCTGGGAGACGTACTTCAGCATGAGCTAGAAACAGCGTTGAGGTGTCGTTTAAACCGCTATGTCACAAGGATCTCGTGATACGAGTGAAAAACCAAATAAATTTGACCCGAAATATTCACCTGCTCTTGGTTAACTGACACTAAGACAGTTTATGATGTCATCATATTATTTACTATGAATGATATTTACAGTAAGATGCTTTAATATGTCATCATATTATTTACCATAGATGATATTTACGGTAACAAGCTTTATGACGTCATCATATTATTTACTATAAATTATATTTACAGTAAGACGCTTTATGATGTCATCATATTATTTGCTATAGATGATATTTACAGTGAAACACTTTATGACATCATATTATTTACTATCAATAATATTTACAGGAAGGCGCTTTATGATGTCATCATATTATTTACTATCAATGTACAGATTCTGAAACGTCCAACTCAGTGATACCTTAAAAATCCAGCGAGGTGTTGGAAAAATGTTGTGCAGTGGTAATTACCCACAGAAATACCACAAAATTTTTCCTAGTTCATGGAAACGTAACTTACTGAAAATCTAAATCCAAGGAAAAATAATTGACAAATAAATGACGCGCGCAACACAGAACCAAATGGCTTCATGTCACTGAGCGTGCAGCTCTATTTCCACAGACAACACGGTGAGTTCTAACAATGACAAGTTCTGGTTTACAGGCAAACATGGACGGTTGTTTTAAACACAGGAGGGTTGTGCTGTGTAGACCGCATGGCGGTTGCTCCGGAGACGAACAAACAGGAGGCGACAGAGCGGGGGGAGCCCAATGCTGCGTTCAAGTTAACTTGGAAAATCGTGTTGCGTTTCAGAGAACCCGGGAAATTGTAAAACGCATCCAACACAATTAAAGTAGACCCTGTGTATTGTTGCCTGCAGCTATATTTATATTTGTAATTGTATTAGATGTTTTATTTTTTTATTTATTGATAATAATATTAAAGTTGTTTTTAAGTTTTATCGTCAGCAACCGCCGCTCTCTGTCACCCCCTACAGGAGTGCTGTGGTAATTGCAGTGAGAGCGATGAGGAGCCCACCAGACTGTGATGAGAGATGGAAAGAGAGAGAGGGCTTACTTTTGTTTACAACTTTTGCACATAAAAATACAATTTCTATACAAACAGAATTTATGCCTCAACTGTTGGCACTGTGGGGGGGCGGGGCACCCGTTTGCCCAGCATGCACTGGGGCTCAGCGTGCACCCCCTTCAGACTTCCTGTGACCTTCTGTTCCTCCTCATCTAATCAGAAAAAGCATCCGTACAACAAGACAACAAGAGGTTTTTCCGTTGACTGAGAAAATGTTGTAAAATGTGTTTTTACAAGAAAAATATCATAGATAATATTTGTTAATATTAAAACTGAATCTTCTGAATGTAGAACTAGTATTCTCTCTATTGATGAAAATGCCTGAATCCTGTGTAAAAATACTGTAAAGTTGTGTTTTTAGATTTTGTAAATGATTTAATGAAATTCTTTGGTGCTAAAAATGTTGTTCTGACTGTTTGTTTGTTTGTTTTTTTGTTGGTTGAAAACTAAACGAATGCACCGAGGGAAACACGTAACTAACACCAAGGTCCTGACGAAATTTAACACTATATATATATATCTATATATATATATATCTATATATATATATATAGATATATATAGATATCTCAGGATCAGATCTGAAACCAAATATGCTTATCTTATATGACAAATAACCTCTTGAATCTTGAATCTTCTGTCTCCGTCACATCCCATCGCTCCTCTGTTGCCACGGCAACTCCTCAATACCCATTCAATGAAATGAATAAATATAGACTGTGTGTCTGTGGCCTCATGTAATAATCTGTAAAA
>NC_137200.1:28261800-28269300 GCF_960531495.2 Zeus faber | reverse complement strand
ATGAGGGTTTATCAGATCACATTCCATCTTCACTCAACCTGGTGTGGAGACAAGGGTAACCCCAGCGGGAGCTAAAAAGAGCGTTGTGGTTTGTTTTATGGCATAGTAAAGACTGTACCTGTGACCTGAGTTTGACTGTTAAACCCTCGTATGAGAGAAACACCCGGGGATGTGATTGAGGGGGCATAGTTTTAGTCGGCTGTTTAAGTAGTTATCTCTGTTCTCTGCTCATAAAAAGGCCATTTGTGTAAACACTCATCGTATGCTTTCTCGGCACGATTGGTGTTAAATGTTTTTCTTTGTTAAAACATGTTCTCAGCTGTTACTGAAGGCAGCAGCCAATCACATGGCTAGTCTCAGAATGGGACAACCTTTCTCTGTGAATTGGCTGGATTTTTGTTCTGTAAAACTACACTGATCAGACCACTGCTTTGAAGCAGCTCTGAATCTTTTTCTTTAATTCACGCATTGGGTGTGGAGTTTGCGTGTTCTCCCCGTGCTCACATGGAGTTTCCTCCACCTACCATCAGTAAGGACCCCCACCAAAAACATGCAGACATCATCATCTGACCAGCAATGGACACTTGGTGCCAGGTCCCCAGATGCATATGAATGCTGCCCACTGCTCCTGGCTGCCCTCCTGGAGGAAGGAAAAGCCAGGATGGGAAAAATGCCAAGGCCACATTTCACCAGCCACCACCCCAAAAAAGCATGTGTGTGTGTGTATATATATATATATATGCATGTGTGGTCATGTGACAAATAAAGATTCTTAAAAAATCTGCAGAATAAATATCTTTAATTCTCTCAGTTTTGTTTTCCTGTAGTGGGCAGATTAACCTCACCGACCACGCAGGAGAAATTCTCCAACAGCTATGATATAATACCGACTTTATACTCCAGAACCAATTGGGACGAGTCCAGTACACTAACTGGTGGACACACGCACACACACACACACACACACACACACACACACACACACACACACACAGACACACACACACATAAACATCACGGTCTCATCACGCTTTGAATACACCTCCAACACCCTCCTGGTTACTTCCCTCCCCTTTTCTACCTCATTTACTGCCATAACTATGACAGGAAGAGGCCACGTGACCAGTTGTTGTTCCAGTTTTCCTGGACTTGATTAAGTCTGTTTTGTCGAAACATGTTGTCGTCTGATGTTTATGTTTTTCCATGTACATGGTGTTGTTAAGGTTTTTCCATGTACATGTTATTGTTTGTTTCTATGTTCATGCTTTTCCATGTACATGTTGTTGTTTGGTTCTATGTTTATTTGTCTCACCCGTGGTGAATCTCCTCCTCTTGGAGTACTGATTAGTTGTTTATGGACCAAAACATGCTAACATAGTTCTCCAAAGAGGGGGATTGGTGATGGTTCTGTGTAACAAAAAAAATTAAAAATAGTGACAACTGTCAATTAACTTGGTATCAGAAAGAAGCAACCTGAATCAATAAAATGAATAACTGAATGCCCATAATAAGATAAGTGATAACAGATCTTATAACTTGTCTGATGATCTTATATCAGGTTACAACCATTTTAAGTACAAAGTCTGTATGCAAAACCAGCATTAATCCCTTAGTGTAAAGTAACCATTACATTCTGAACTGAAACATGAAACTACACATTCACATATGTTATCCACGTTGCATGAGATTATGTTATTATTTTCTTAAACTCAGTTCTCAAAACAGTATAAAATCATTCAGCTTTTTTTTACATAACAGTATGAGTACATTTTAGTTTCTGTAAGAACATTACTCACAGTCTATAGATCTTGTTTCTTTTCTCTTTACCTTACAAAACCAGTCAACCCGCGAGGTGGGTTTCTGTCTCTCAGGTCTGTCTTGGTCCTGGTTCATGTGCATTACGGAGAACGTCGTTGGGCACAGTGAGCCCATCAAGTAGTTACTGGTGCAGGCTAAGCCTCCTTTGGAAAGTGCGCCAGTTTTCATGCATTCCACTTCTGATCGTCACTGAGCAGGTTTATACTCACTCCCACTTTCTTAATGGCTGTCAGAGGTTCTGTGAATCTGGATGATACCTTATGAACATGCTCAGGTCTACGGACACGTAGAGCATCATTCTCTTGGAACATGGGTACTTTTGCCCCCCTAAGAACTCTGTTACTGCTTGTTCCCATGGTCTGTGCATTCTTTGGGTAATCTGTATGCACTCTTACTCCACCCTGTTGAATCTCTCACTGACTCTGTGAACATGAAGTCACATAAGTAGTAAACTCAGGGTTGTGTAATCCTAGAGCAGGGCTCTCGGTCTCTTTATCTCAGTAAAACCGGACTCAGCCTCGGCAGTTCATTTGACCTTCAGCTCTGTAGAATCCCTGTGTTGCATGTAGCAGTTCAACAACAGTAGAAACGTCGGGAATGAACTTACTGTACCACGATGCAAGGCCCAGGAAGAATTGCAAGGAGGATGTGTCATGTGGGGCAGGTGCATTGGCCACTGTGGTGACCCGATCTTGGTCATGGTGGAGTCCATCTTTGGATATGGTGTGGCCCAGGCCGTGAGAGGGTTCGTTAAACTTAAACTTGTGGATGTTCGGTTTGGGTCCCACCTTATTCAGGGCATGCAGCACCCTCCGTAGGAGGGTGCCATGATCCTGCTGGGTGGCACCATAGCATATGACATCATCAAGTTAGACCTGTACTCCTGCTAGGCCTACCAGTATGGTTGTCGGAATTCTACCTGGCCTCAGTTTGGTGTTAGGGGTATTACATTACATTTAGCAGACGCTTTTATCCAAAACGACTTACAATTTTTCAAACACCGACGGACGCAGCCATCAGGGGTTAAGTGTCTTGCTCAAGGACACTACAGCATGCTAGCAGGAGGGTCGAACCAGCAACCTTTAGATTACTAGACTACCAGCTCTACCTCCTGAGCTACCATCCGATCAGCGACACCTGACCTGGATCTAGGTGATTGGGATCAGAGAGGCTGCATACCTGTGGCCTGTTGGTTGGTCTCTCGAACAGCAGGTAAAACCCCCATTCCCACACACACTCAGGATAGGAGCCCTGTCATGACACATGTCTATCTGCTCCTGGTTAATTCCAGCTGGCCAACTCGCCGGAGGTCCCTGAAACGCCACTTGGCCAATTTGGTATCTTAAAAAAAAGTAAAGTAATGGCCGACAGGGATTTTTGTAACACCGTGTTAAATGGGGTGCCGGAGACGCTATGCGCCGCAAATTAAGATGATGGACTAATGAAAGCAGCAACTCCCCTCACAGTCACACCACAATCCTCCTACCGATTGTATAAACCACAATATTAGTAAAGACAGTGATGGAGAAAGTGTCCCCATTACTCATGGTGCTTCTTTCGTTCCATAAGGAAACATTGGGGGCTTCAGCTTCCAATGTCCATCCCCAATGATGCCACTGCTGTCAATTGTTATGCATTTGGTGTTGTTCATGATTTTGGTGCCTTCTGGCGCCACTCAGGTTTCTTAACTGCTGCTGGTAAAATCATTTCTAATGGTGACCATTTGGATGCCATAAACCTCCCATCTCGAATTGCTAATTGCAAATGTTCCGCTCACACTAATGGCTCTGACCCCATCTCTAAAGGAAATGCCCGAGCCGATGCAGCCCCCAAAGTCGCCGCTGTATCTGACACTGCTCATGTTATAGCAATGTTTGTCTCCCACACAGATGAGGAGGAGACAGATTGAGGTGTTCCCGTGTAAAACCAATGATGCCGATCAGGTGACTGGGTGGTAATTCGTGACTTCAGGGGAAAGAGCCAGAACTCGGCTGATTCCTGGACCCGTTCCAGATCCTCCTCACCACCGCAGAAGCAGTTAAGGTAGCAGAACGACCAACATGGGTACACGCATCCCATTGCAAGAAAGTTCCCAAGCCTCCCAAGGACCGAATAGACAGTCACAACGGACAATCATGGCAGGTGAACTGAAGTCACGCTCCCAACCGACAGGAGTCAAGTGCTAGTGAGCTCCGAATCCAACGGTGACGCCCTGCCAACAGGAAAAGCTCAGTCTCACCTGTATGATTACATTCCTCATCAGCATTGCCATCGTCCTGCTGATCGCCCAACCCTGCAACACAATCCCACGGCGGGACTTAAATAACAGCCACCCAGGGGACACTTTTCGACGGGAAAAAGAGGAAATGAAGATGTTCCAATTTTATGCTCAATCACTGACCCTCAATATAGCACCAATTCCTGGTACCTCAATATAGCTTATATGGTGAAACAACAGCATGTACAGTCTGCTCAAAGTCCTTGTGCCTAGTGGTTATTCTGTTTCCTGGGAGCACCCAGGATTTCCATACTATCACTGTCCACTCTTTGAATACATCGCTCCCCAAGCCGCACTACTCCAGTACTGGGGACGAATGTACCCCAAATGGGACCGCTTCCCTCACTGCTGGTACTGGAGCTGAGGCTTCCTTGCTTAAATACACCGAACCAATATTAAAAAAGATGTCGCAACCAATATGTCAGACGCCCAGAAACACTATGGTCCATAAAAGCCTCAACCAAACCAACCCATTGTTTCTGTAGAAAAGCTCCAATCCTTCCACTGGACATACCTGGACATAACCCGGTTTATCAAATCAGATTGCAAGCAGACAGACAGACAGATAGCCAGACAGACAGACAGACAGACAGATAGCCAGACAGACAGACAGACAGACAGATAGATAGATAGATAGATAGATAGATAGATAGATAGATAGATAGATACTGTATAACTAATGACAAATGTGTTTCGTGTAAGTTGAATATGTAACATAGCACAGAATGTAATGTAACTTAATGTAATGTAACAAACTATGTATAATTTGTATGATGGGATGTGATGTGATGTGATGTAAGGTTTGTTGAGGACTCCAGGTTGTGCGTCTTCAAAAAACCTTCTGAGATTAGATCTGTATTCTGAACCAGTCTGGAGGAGGGAGCTGAGCAAGGGGGGAGGGAGGGATGGGGGAGGGAGGAGAGAGGACAGGAGCGAGTGAGAGGAGGGAGAGGGAGGGATGGATGTGGGCGGGGTCAGGCTGTTTTCTCTCCTCACACGACGCAGACTCGTGACGGAACAAGACGAGGAAGAGAGGAGGCGCGCGTCACACGTACGCGCATACGCGCGGTAGACGCGCGGCACCGGAGCAGCTGATCAGAAAATAAGTGATCGATCAGTCAGTTATTGATTTCTATACACAACGGCGTGCGCGATGCTCTTCATCACGAATTAAGGGTGAGTTCACACACACACACACACGCACGCACGCACACACACACACACACACACACACACACACACACACACACACACACACACACACACACACACACACACACACACACCTGTGTGCGTGCGTGGGGGGGTTAATGGAGCTACTGATCGATACTGATCGATAGTGGTCGACTCGAGGCATTTAAGAGCTCAACCAGGATCATTGAGTGGATTCCAGGACTGTAATACAGTAATACTGCACCTTAAAAATCCTCTGAAATCATTTCGTCATACGTCAATAAACTTATCAATACATTTAATATCGATCACTTTGTAGAAAGTGATTAATACTGTAATCGATTGATTATTTTGTGAATTATATCTTTAATGAACCTGTTGATGATGACGATCAGTCAACTTACTTACTGTCCTTCAAGTCCAAACGAAACCATCAACACATCAGTGTACTATCCAGTACGCAGTGTCCTGGCTAGTACACTGGCAGGAAGTAGTACTACTACAGTCTTGTTTAGTAGTACTATGCTGTTTACTGTATTACAGATATCACTCAGTGTCTGTTACCACGGTAACAGACACTGAGTTCTGCCGCTGTAGCGACTATGAAATAAAATAAAATTTAATATTATATATATATATATATATATATATATATATATATATATATATATATACATATATATAAATGATATAATATATGATGAAATTATATCATATGATATAATTTGATCTGATATAATGTTTGGAGGGAATTGTGAAAATTGTTATTTCTGCTAAAATTGTATATTTGTAAAAGACAAAAAAAAAATATATATATATATATATATATATTTAACTAACAGAATTGTTTCCTCCCTTTTTTCAAAGTTCTCAGCCACCAGGTGTCAAAATATGTAATATGAAATATAACATTTCAAAATATAAAGTTTGAAGAAATATTATCTCAAGTCTTCCAATCGCGCGCATATCACACCAGTTCCATCTGACGTCATTTTCATCGGAGCTCCCCGCTCCCCGGGGGCAGCGCCGCGTCGTCCGCAAAGCGGGTTCGCGACCCGCCGCCGCTGGGGTTCCACGGTGAGTCGGTGCAGGACCAGGACCCCGGGCCGCTGACTCAGAGGCTTTCTCAATGGGCGCAGTGTCTCCTGGCGGGCATCGAACCTGCAACCCCCCCCCCGGAGGGTGGAACACCGTGGGAGGATGTGAGCGGACTGAACAGAGCTCAGTGTGGCCTGGAAATGTCAGTGTTTCCAGGAAGGGTGACTTGAATTCCCCTGACTCAGTGCGGTGCGGTGGTGTTTTGGAGGACCTGGGGTTTTTATACAAAATTCACATTTAAACGGCCGCCGCTGTGCATCCTGTCACAAAAGATGTCACAAATTGAAGAACCCGGGTGGAGAGCCCAGGTGGGGTCACAGGTGGAGAACCCACTTCACCGAGATCTATCTTTGAGCTGATCGCCATTTTTTTTTGTCATCTCTACTTGAAATGTGGCGCCGTGGCCGCCGGTTTTGACGCTGAGCTTCTCTTTCTCAGGTCCGTCCTTCCCTTCCCACCTCCCAGACCGGCGGCCGCGTCCACGACCCGCAGCTGGAACTTCCAAAAGCCCCAAGCCTCCTCGTCGGGATCCGCTCCCCGAGCCGCTCGCCCGCGGCGGGGCTCCGCGCCGGCTGCAGGGGGGGGGCCCCAACCGCCGTCCGCGACCGCGGCCGTTCGGACCCTCAAGAGTCCAGAGGTCGAACTGGCTGAACCCCGAGCTGCGTCCGGGGGTGGGGGGCGGACCGGCCTGGGCGAGACCCCTTTCCTCAGGGGACTCGCGAATCACGTGACGCGGCGGTGAGGACGTGAACCACAAAGGCATTTCGAGATCCTCCGTGTGCGTCCGGCGTTCCTCCCCGGAAAGTGCTTGGACGACTCCACCTCGAACGCTCAATGGAGCTGAGCGAGTTGTCGAGGAGCAGCAGGACGGACACGCGAGCTCATGGACTTTGATCCAGAGCGGTTCCGTTCGGACGTTTGAGGCCTACTCCGCACCGGCGGCACCCCGGAGATCCTCTGAGTTCCTCCGCCACCCTTTGAGGTCCCCCGAATTCCCGCGTGGTCCTCCGCCCTCCTGCCGTGCCATGGTGATCTCTCAGGGCACCTCCACCTTCCTGGCGTGCTTCGCCGGGTTCTGGTTGCTCTGGGCTCTGGTCGTCATGCTGTGCTGCGCCTGCAGCTTCCTCCGGCGC
>NC_137200.1:28231800-28256800 GCF_960531495.2 Zeus faber | reverse complement strand
GAGAGGAGGAGGAGAAAAAACTAGCCCTTGTTTCAAGGGTAGAAGGTAGTAGTAGTAGTAGTAGTATTAGTAGTAGTAGTATTTGTACCATCAGAGCAGTGGTAGTAGTGGTGGGTCAAGATACTGCAGGGAGGGGGGTCTCGAGCAGGAAGTTGCTCAGTCGGGAGATCCAGGCTGCGTCCGGACGCAATGCATTATGGGATATGCATGCCGGCGTCGCGTGCCGTGTTTGCGCACGTTATTTCACCGGATGTAGTAAGTCATCCTGGTATGCTTCCCATACTATTATGGTTTTGGACATGCTGAACATTAGTTTGCCGTACTATGCCAGAGGGCCCGACACTAACTTCTAGATTAACAAGGTTCTAGGTTGACAAATTGCCGACCATCCAAGCAGCTGTCGGTTGCCCGGACGGACAAAATGACGGCTGAATTGTGATAATGTCCTATAATCACAAAACAATCCATGTCTCAACATGATTTTGGATTCCTTTTCCTTGGTGGAGGTTTCAACGTGGAGGCAAACTGTGCTTATCTTTTTATTCAACGCATGAAAAGTGGTCGATGACTGGGCAACCAGAGTCCTAGTCACATAAAATGTGGTCGGCTGAGGCAACTGGGCAACCGTTATTGTCGGGCCCTATGTTATTGTGTCGGCGTGCCGTTCCGGACACAGCGTTTCTCACCAAACAATAACAAACAGGAAGGTTAGAATCCGTGGGGGGAGGTTTCGGGGACGACGGCGTCTGGTTTGGGGAGAGGAGGGATGTCTAGCTATCAGATTAAATATCAAATCAGATTAAATATTAAATATAAAACACAGGATTCCGCCCCTACTCCTAAACGCTGCACAGCGGATTAAATATGGAACAACACCGGAGCGCAGAGTTTTATTATCGAAGCCCGAGAATCAGCTCAGCAGCCAACTGCACACAGCGCCACCTAGTGGCCACCGGAGGCACCACAACACACCGGATCCATCAAACCCTCGGAGGAAAGGCTTCAACGGAGGATTCCTCTCAAAGTCGATCATAACAATAATATTAATAATATTAATGTCCTCGTTTTACAATAAGGATTATTGAACGCAGTCTGTCAAAGCTTATTTACATGGAAAAACGACAGGTTCTGTTTGGATCTTTTAATTCTGTTTTATTGCTCAATGTTGCTATAGCTACTCACCGTGGCGACATGATCCACAAAAAAACAAAAAACAAAGAAAACAAAACAAAAAGGGAGAAAAAAATGACTTTGTTTGAGAAGCCGAAACAAAACGCTGATATCTTGCGATTGGATGGCGAAAGGATCAGAATCTGGATTCGAAAAATTTGGAACCGGAGGACGGAATCTCCATGGCAACGGGTTCCTGGCGAGCTGCAGCAGCGGTGCCACAAAGCGCTTCTTAAAGTAAAAGCAGTTTTATTCTCCATAAAACAGGTTCATTTTAGGAGAATTCATCGTTCGGTCACTAGAACCCTTATCCAGACCAGTTCAGCACTGACGGCTTAAGAAAATACATTTATCTCAGCTGTTAACTCGAAATATTTCTTGCAACAGGAGAAAATAATAAACAAATATACAAAAATACAAAAAATACTATTCTATAAAAATGAATGTCCGCCTTAAAACCTCCTCCTTTCTGCTGGATTCATCTTCCTAATTAAGTAACAAACGGGTTGAGAGACATTTTCGAGCTCCCGTAGCAGACGTCTGAATCCGGGGGCTCGGCCCCTTGAGCAAGGCACTAACTCAGTGAACGTTGGGGGTTTGATTCCCACGGCGCTCCAGGCCAGATGGAAACATGAAGTACGCAAAACGTATCGATTTATAATCGTATTTTAAGATCAACTTGAGTCCAATAATTCGATGATATCGGAGAAAAAAACAACTCCTTGTATTTCAGTCGACGTCGCAGGAGGCGACGGGAGGTTCTAAGTTGCTGTAGGACCTTCTATGGTGTTATAGTACGTTATAGGACGTTCCAAGTGAAATACTCTGGTTTACATCTTCCCAGCATCGTTCATTTAGACAATAAAATGGTAAATCACCATGACTCGCGGTCCTGGGGGAGGTTTATTAATCTTTATTTTTATATATATATTTTTTTTTTATCTCTAAGCGCCTCCTTCACGTCTCTGGAGCAGGAATCTAAAACTCCTCAGAAAGCTCGGTGTCACCGCTGCTGCTGCTCGACCAGGAAGCGTCCTTGGCCTTTCCAGAAGCTTCCGGACGTTGGAGAATCGAAGGGGATTTTAGAAAAAAATTAAAAATAAATAAAATAATAATAATAACAATAATAATAATAATTTAAAAAAAGGCCGTTTTGTCTTTCTAACTCGAGTGAAATTCATTCAAAGTAAACTTCACAGGCTTTACTGGACTAGAATTTCACCGTCCTGTCAGAGCAGGTGTCCTAGGAGGTTCTAGGACATTTGAGGATGTTCTGGGATGCTGTCGGACGTTCTAGGACCCTATAGGAGGTTCTAGGACACTATGGGATGTCTAGGACCCTATAGGACGTTCTAGGACCCTATAGGAGGTTCTAGGACACTATGGGATGTTCTAGGACCCTATAGGAGGTTCTAGGACACTATAGGAGGTTCTAGGACACTAAAGGAGGTTCTAGGACCCTATAGGAGGTTCTAGGACCCTTTAGCAGGTTCTAGGACACTATGGAACGTTCTAGGATATTCTAGGGCTTTCTATGACACTACAGGACGTTCTACAGTAGGACGCCATAGGAAGTTCTAAGAGGCTATAGGATGTTCTAGGACGTTCGAAGATGTTCTCGGACGCTATATAGAACATTACAAGACGTTATAAGATGCTCTAGGATGCTATAGGACATTCTAGGACACTATGGGACTTTCTATGACTATAGAATGTTCTACAGTAGGACGCCATAGGAAGTTGTAGGACGCTATATGATGTTCTAGGACGTTCTTGGACATTCTAGGACGCTATATGACGTTCTAGGGCACTATGGGACTTTCTAGGATATTCTAGGACTTTCTATGACACTATAGAATGTTCTACAGTAGGACGCCATAGGACGTTCTAGGACGTTCTCAGGACGTTCTAGGACATTCTAGGACGCTATATGACGTTCTAGGACGTTCTAGGATGCTATATGACGTTCTAGGACGTTCTCAGGACGTTCTAGGACATTCTAGGACGCTATATGACGTTCTAGGACGTTCTCAGGACGTTCTAGGACATTCTAGGACGCTATATGACGTTCTAGGACGTTCTCAGGACGTTCTAGGACGCTATATGACGTTCTAGGACGTTCTTCAGGACACCATGTAGGACAGTCCCCAGCCTGTCAGAGGGAAGGATCTGCTCCAAACATCAGAAAGTGCTACAGATGTCAGAGACTGAACTGAATTCCGATGTGAAGTCGCTGTGGATGCTACGTCTCCACTGAGCGTCAGAGACTAAAAAAGTGATTAAGAGAAGAAGAGCGAGAACAGAGGAGGCAGAGCGGAGGTAGAGCAGCAGGCGACCTCCGGTGGCGGCCGAGGGAACTGCAGCTTGGAATAAAAGGCGTTTCAAAGCGGCGCAGTGGTTTCACTCGATTTACTGGTTGTTGTTTTCCCCTCGTTGTTTAGTTTGAATATTCAGGCCCGGCTTTCTGTCAGCGACTGGAAAATGGGGGGAACCCCATCAAGGCACGCTGCCGACCCCTCAAACAACCTCGGACGCACCAGATTCGGCTCAAAAATCGCAATGACTTACGCATTTCACCGACGGGAGTACGGGTGAAACGCTCAAGACTAAAATGTAAAAACCTCCTTCAAATTTCCTTCAATCAACCTTTATTTTCTTCAAATGCAACGTGGGCCTCCATCGGCAGTTTGCTTCCTTTTCCTTCAAACTCTGGTGGGGTGAGACATGGGATACGAGACACTTATCAAGCAAATAAAAGGTGGAGTTTGTTGTTGATGAGCCGCTCTTAACGACGTGCGCTCCCGTTAAAATCCACCAAGTCAGAAGCTAAAGCCACGTCAGCGCTAAAATGGCTGCTAGGTTAAATACAAAGGTATAAATAAAGCCTCTTGACACCGTCAACTAATTCTAAAAAAAAAAAAAAAGAAACCACAGTCTCTCTAATGTACGTACAGGTATTATTGCCAAGGGTCGGATTTTTACAGGAATTAAAAAAAGAAAAAAAGAAAAATAGAAAGATAAAAAATAAAATAAAATACTCAAACCGCAGCCGCTGATAGTGAAATAAAAGAGTTCCTCAACGTTCCAGAAAGTAGAAATAAACACACGGGCGCACACACACACACAAACACACACACATCCAGCTGATGAGGGTAAACTCAAACGCTCGACACTTGGCACGGAAACAAACGTCTTTCAAAGTTCTTTCGGGGAGAAGTGAGTGTGACGGGCGGAGGGGACGGGGTGGTGACCCAAAGGGGAAGGTGCTTTTTCAAACTTTTAACGTCCTCCATGGCTCCCTCCCTCCGCCTCTCCGGGTGGCGATGAGGCGCCTCCCTTCCCTCCTTCTCTCATCCCTCGCGTCGCCGCCATCTGATCACTCCGACGCCGCCCCCCCGGTGGCCGCCGCCCGCACCACCTCGCTGGAACCTCGCGGGTCAGCATATTTAGCGCATCGGTGCGGGATTTGTTCAGCTTTTTTGGACCCGGCGACCGACGAGCGTTTTGGGGCCGAATTTAAAAAGGCTTGAGGGGAGGGAGGGGGGCAGGGCGCGAGGAGCGGCATGGTTACCGTGGCGACGGGGGGAAAAGGAAGGGCCCCCGAGGAGGAGGGCGGGATGATTCTCCTCCGTTTGAACCGAGAGGGAATTCACAAACACGTAAACGTTCCAGTTAGAATATTATTGGATGTTTCAGTATTACAACATCCCATAATAACCCGGGTGATGATATTTGGGATACACTGGTTAGACGTTAGAGCGTGTTACGACGGTGGCCTGGAAACGGCTTCATAGTGGTTAAAGCGCTGGGTGCGGCGGGGAGCGTGCACGCCGATTCCGTGGCGACAAATAACTGCACGCGAGACACCAGTAGGTAGAGTGAGGAGGGAGCTGGGACGGGGATGGACAGGACACACACACACACACACACACACACACACACACACACACACACACACACACACACACACACACACGATGGTCCCCTGTATCTGCATAGCAAAAATGAAAACAAATAAATAAAACGAGAAATACACAAAGAGGATTTAAAACTTTGAATGGAACCTTCCGGACGCTCGAATTCAGACTCTGATTCAAACTTTTCTGTTTTGTAGAAAATGGCGTTTCGGGGACGGGGACGGGGACGGGGGTTGGTGGGGCGGCCGAATGCGCGGCGCTCAGTCGTCCTCGTCGTCCACCACGGGGTCCGTGTCCCAGCACGTGATGTCAATCTCTGCGCGCACACAGTACAGAGTTATTACAGTGGTACTGTGGTACTTGTGTTATCACAGTGTTAGTACTCTGGTAGTTGACTTCTCTTCGACACTTTTATTCTGTTCAGGTGAAAATGTGCTGACGTCCAAACTCCCAGATCAGTTTTTAAGCTCTAAACTGATGGAATCTGATGTTATACTGTATATACTATATTATAAACTAGTAGTAGTAGTAAACTATAGTAAAATAGTAAACTACAAACAGTCTTCACGTAACACAATACACATCTAGTGTCTGAGGAGACTTCACCTGGCGGCTTGTTGTAGAAAACGGGCGTCGGCTTCGCCGAGCTCTCCTCTGATTGGCCAAACTCCTCCTCCTGTGATTGGCTAAAGTAACCCTCGCTGGCCTGCACACACACACACACACACACACACACAAACACACACACTTTAATATGCAAGTACGGCATCATGAGAGTTACCATGGTAACAGACCCTCGGAAATACAGCAGCAATGAAATGAATTTAAGTTTGTGCTGAAAGTCAAAGGGAATATAATGATAAATAAAGGGAATCATAATATAATATAATAAACTATAACAGAATATAACGCCTTATAGTATAATGTAGAATACCACATAATATTATATAGAATAATATATAATATAGCATAATACAACATAATCTAGTTGAAATAGTATTTATATAAATATGATATGTATTTGTGACCTGTGTCCCCTCCTTCAGCAGCAGAGTCTCTCCGTTCAGCAGCAGTTGTCCGTCCTCTTGCTCTGCCCCTTCCCCAGCCGCATGCTGCAGGGCATGCTGGTAGCTCAGGGTCATCTGGTCGCCTCCCATCACGTCCACCAGGCTGCCAGGCTCATCCTCGGCCCCGGGGCCCGAGCACATCGACCCCTCCATCATGTCGTCGAAGCTGAGCAGCGGCTGGGGGCGGCTGGCACCCCCCGGTTGCGGGACGTCGCCGCCGCCGTCGCCCGTCAGGTCCACCAGGTGGGAGGGGGCGGTGCTAGGGGCGGAGCTGGGCGCAGGGCTGCTGTCCCATAGGTCGAGCAAAGTGTCGGTCCCGGAGCCCCAAACGGGGGCTTCGGGGGCCTCGCGAGCCTGGGGGGCCACGGTCTGGACGGGCCGGGTGGGGTTTGAGTCTTGGACCGGGGGCTGCTGGGCCGGCTTCGCCCCAATGCCTGATGGGAAATAATATTAGCATACAATTTACATGCATACTATTTAAAACGCCACATTAGCATGTGAACGTTTTTTGTATGTTTGGAACCACAGTATGCAAACAAAAGTATGTGAAAAGTACCAGGATGACGTGGTACATCTGGTGAAACACTAAACTGTGAGAGGTTTCTATGCAGCGTCGCCATAATAACGTGCTGAAAGAGAACGGCTACATGACTGTGTAGTATGTAGCGTGTAGTATGTAGTGTAGTAAGTAGTGAGTAGTCTCTAGCATGTCATATGCAGTGTGTAGTATGTAGTATCTAGTGTGTAGCATGTAGATTGTAGCGTGTAGTATTTAGTGTGTAGTGCGGTATGTAGTGTGCTGTGTGTAGTGTGTAGCGTATAGTGTCATATGTAGTATGTAGTATGTAGAATGTAGCGTGTAGTATGTATTGCTTGTAGTGTAATATGCAGTATGTAGTATGTAACATGTGGTACGTAACATGTAGTATGTAGTGTGTGGTGTAGTAAGTAGTGAGTAGTCTCTAACATGTCATATGTAGTGTGTAGTATGTGGCATGTAGTACGTAGTGTGTAGTATGTAGTGTGTGGTATGTAGTATCTAGTGTCTAGCGTGTAGCATGTAGAATGTAGTGTGTAGCGTAGTATGTAGAGTATAGTGTGTCCTTTGAATTGTGTAGTATGTAGCGTATAGGATGTATTGTCTGTAGTGTACTATGTAATGTGTAGTATGTAGCATGTAGTATGCCGTGTGGAGTGCAGTATGTAGTGTTGAGTGTAGTATGTCGTGTAGTGTATAGTGTAGTGTGTAGTGTAGTGTGTAGTTATGGGATGGTTTGAGCAGCCACACCTGACCTGGATCTAGGTGATTGGGTCAGGGTGGCTGCATACCTGTTGCTCGTTGGTTGGTCTAACGAGCAACAGGTAAAACCTCCATCCCCACACTCACTCAGGGTAGAGGATCCCTGTCATGACATGTCTATCTGCTCCTGGCTACCTCCACCTAGCCTCCTCTCTACAATTAACTGGTGTCTACAACCCCGTCTTCTGTGTCTCTGTGCCGGAGGAACCTGTACACGACACTTGGGTGGCGCGTGGTCGGAGAAACTGTGTCGTGTAATTTGTAGAGTGTAGTATGTAGAATGTGTAGTATGTAATGTAGTATGTAGTGTGTAGTATGTAGTGTGTGGTATGTAGTGGTTAGTGTTCAGTGTGTAGTGTGTAGTATGTAGCAGGTAGTGTGTAGTGTAGTATGTAGTATGTACCCCACTCGTTCCTGCTGCACTCCTCGTCCTTGACGGGCATGGTCACTATCTTGGGGATGGGCGACACGGCGGCCATGTTGCGCTCTGCGCTGGCTTCTCCGTCGTCGTCGTCTGAAGTTTCCAGGGAAAGTAGCAAAGTGTGAACGGGTGAAGCATCACTAGCCCCCCTGACCCTCCACCCCACCCTAACCCCACAACGCACCATAACCCCACACCCCACCCTAACCCCACACCACACCCTAACCCCACACCCCACCCTAACCCCACACCCCACCCTAACCCCACACCCTTATCCCCACCCTAACCCCACCGTAATGCCTCACCCCACCCTAACCCCTCACCCCACCCTAACCCCACACTACAGTTAAAAGCTTTTTCATGATGATGAGCCTGTGGTTCCTGCAGGATGTCAACAACACAGGCTGGAGGCTTCCTTCACATCCAACATCGCACAAAACTCACATCGACCACGTCATCATTCATGTCCAGTGATGAAGGACCTGACAGGCTGTTGCCAGATCATTCACACTGTTTACTTCCACCGTTGATTTATATATATATATATATATATATATACACGCACACATATATATTTATATATATACACACATACATAAATACACACATACACATACATATATACACACACACACACACACACACACACACACACACACACACATATATATACGGATGCATATATCCATACATATATATGTACACACACACACACACACACACACACACACACATATATATATATATATATATATATATATACACAAGCACACACACACACACACACACACACACACATATATACAGATGCATATATCCATACATATAGTATATATACACACACACACACACACACACACACACATATATACAGATGCATATATCCATACATATATATATATATATATATATATATATATATATACACACAAGCACACACACACACACACACACACATATATATATGTATAGTTTGGTTGGTCCACGTGTGGGTGGTGACAGCAGTCTACTTGTAGTAGTAATAGGAGCGGTGTCGCAGACACAGTTTAGCTCTCATCTTAGACTAAATCACATTTTTAATCTGGACTGAAATTCTCAGACTTGGTTTAAAAAAAAAATCTGACTTCCAGAAAACAAGAAAATAAGAAAATAAAAACATAAGAAAGAGCTCATCCAGGTCTGAGTGAAGCTCAAATGACGCCGGGCCGGAGGCATCTATGGATGGACGGGTGTGTCCTTCCAGGTGGATCTTGACAATAACCTGCGCCAGGACCAGACAGGTGTGACGACCACCTCAGTCTCACACTTCGTCATCGACAACTATTTTGAGGCTGTAGACGCGTTTAAGCAGGATTATCTACGTACTGTTTTAGATGAGACCCCGTCTGCCAAACCGCCCCGTGGTTCACCCAGACCACCGCTTCACACACACACACACACACACACACACACGAAAACATGTATAAATATCAAAAACTTTTCAAGAATCAGCAGCCATGCGTCCAGTTGGAGCCAAAGCCGAGTTACAAAACAAACAAAACGTTCATCTGACGTCTCTTGACTGGGACTCTTCACTTCACTACACGTTGAGAACCATGATCACGACATCACATTCACAGCAGCCAATCAGTGACAAGCAGCAGGCGCGGCGCCGTCTCCGGAGTCCGGGAAATCTCCAGGAAAGCTTCTTAAAACTGTCTACGGATAAGAAATCCCAAATCAGAGCTCGGCTCCTGCGGGGAAAGAGAGAACGGGGAGACGACAAAACGCAACATCCACCAGGGACGGAAGGAGACGGAGAAGACGGTGGAGACGGAGGACGCCGATCCACCAATCACAGCTCAGCGGGGGGCGGGGCTAGGGTAGCCAGCTACGTTGAAGGGATTTCATTGAAATGTTTGTTTTTTTGGTTTCATTTAATTGTTAAAGGAATCGGTTCGAGAGAGAAATTTAAAGGAAAGCTCAGAATTGGGAGAACAGCTTCAATACGGTCATGAACCTACATGTGGGTTCATGACCGTATTGAAGCCATTAATCGAAAAACAAGGTTTTGGCAAACAAAAGAAATACCAGCGTTCTCCTTAAAATTTTGAAAATGTACTGCACTGTACTTCCAAAGGGGACATTCAACTGTTATGAGGAACGGCTTTAAACCGGCCCCCGCCCTCGCCCCGCCCGTTGTGAACAAAACCCACCAATCACAAACCGGAGGAGGACATTCAACGACACCACGGCACGACAACGGCGACACGCTTGACAAGGTCAAAGGGCACGTGACCATATAAGGTCATATCTATGGGAGGTCACACACGGGGCCCACAGGAGACAGGAGCACACGGCGAGCAGCAGCCTAGCGACGCCGTGCACACACCAACACCCACCCACACCCACCCACAACACACACCCACCCACACACACACACACACACACACACACACACACGCACCCACACACACACACACACACTCACATTAGCGCCAGCCGTGTGTTTTAGCGGCGGAGAGACGATCCTGCAGGTGACGCAGGACGTTAGCGCAGCAAAGAGCAGGCAAAGAAAGCGAATGATTGTCTAAGACGAGCGCGCACAAGGGGTTGGAGGTCGATCCGCGGCGTTCGGCGACAGGGTTTGTAGCGACGGTTTCGAATTCCTGAGGGTGGACCGTGGTTATTACTTATTATCTTTCTCTATCTGATGGAGACATGGAACATCCGCTCACTCCGGTGAACCCTAAGCCCCGCACGGCTGGAGTTCCATAACACTTCCCGTGACATCACACGGGAGACGTGACTACCGCCGTCCCCGTCGGGCGACGCTCGGACGCCGACTCGACACGGGGAGGTTTGACGACACCCACGCGTGGCGGTGATCCTGGGGCTGGATCTGTCTGACCTGGGTTCAGGTGCAGAAGGAACGCCATCTGAACCCTCACGCCGACCTAAACGCAGCTCCCTCCACTCCCCAGGGGCCCCCCTCTCCCCAGGGGCCCCCCGCTCCCGGTCGGCCTGGGCAGGGAGACGCCGCCGAGATGTGCAAGCGACAAAGGGAGGGTTCTGTTCCCGTTTTCCGAATTTATTGTCCGCGGGCAACCGCTGAGCGCGGCGGGAAGCGGCGCCTCGCTGTGAGCTCATCTCGACGGGAGAGCGATGGGCCCGTGAGAGTGAGTGAGGAGCGGAAACTCTCAGAGTCGCCGCCGAGGTGGGAGCTTTTGGCGGAAACGTTCTCCGGCGAGAGAAGAGCGGTGCGGGTTTAAGCTTTGGGCGGGGTGGGGGGGATCGAAATGGCCACGAACCGGGCCAAAATGGCTGCCGACGGGCACGTCCGCTTCATGTAGAGGACTGTCCCAGGGAGAAAGATGGGGGGTCTGGTGGTTCTACTGCGGGGTTTGGGGTGTTTTGGAGGTATTTGGATATTTAGGTCCGAGGAAGTGATCAATATGAATATATGGATGTGCTGGTAGTCGGGGAGGGGGTCAATAGTATTGATGAATGAATGAGAGGGGATGAGTGAGATAAGGACGAGTCGTCAAGGTGTTTGCACCTATACCCAGAAGTCGCTCGCAGCTCTAGACCTTCAGATCTGGAGCCACGGGTCCAGAGCTGCAGGTCTAGTGCGACAGGTCCAGATCTGCAGGTCTAGAGCCTCGGGTCCAGAGCTGCAGATCTAGAACCCCGGGTCCAGAGCTGCAGATCTAGAACCCCGGGTCCAGAGCTGCAGCGGCTCCACGGCCCTGGTTTCGGGGGGTTGGGGGTGGTCTGTCCAAAGCCACCCCTGTCACCTCGCAGCCTGTCCTCTTTTAGGTCCTCCACCCTGCTCCCTGTACCTACCGGCGGCAGCGCACGGCTGCTGTGTCCGTGCGTGTGTCTGGGTTGGGAGGGGCGACGCCCCCCGGTGGGAGGGACTGGGAACGCTGGGACTGAGACCCTGCTGCTTCAAGAAGGGACTGTCCAGGCGGCCTGGCAGACGAAAGACAGGACGTAGGACGCAGGCGCGCACACACACACACACACACACACACACACACGTGCAAGTGGACACGGAGACGCGGGGAAGACGGACGAGAGAGGTTGACGGACAGACAGAAAAAAAGAGAGAGAGAGAGAGAGAGAGAGAGGGGAGTCCAAGAGTAGAGCAGCGTGAGGTGAAAAGCGTTGTGGGTAAAAGGTGGAGTCCAGTTAGTAAGGAGGGAAGAGACTCATGAACCAATGAGTTAAAATGAACGAATGAACGGATGAATGAAGGAAGGAATAAAGAAATGAATGAATGAATGAATGAATGAATGAATGAATGAATGAATGAATGAATGAATGAACAAATGAACGAACAAAGGAAGGAATGAAATGTAAAGAACAAAGGCATGAAGACAGACAGCGGTGGAGGGAGGGGTGCACGGATGGTCAAGAAATCCCAGAAGGAGGGATGGAATCCAGAGAGAGAGAAGGGAAGAAGGACAGAAAAGGGAAGAAGACTTTGGTTAGCGCCCGGTCACCGCGGCATGCAGAGGAAGTAGAAATGCGTCAGTTTCCTGCTCTCCCCGTCCTTTCAAACTAGAAGCCCCCCCCCCCCCGTGAAGGAAGGGATGAAGGAGGAGGAGAAGCCGAGCGCTCTCAGAAGACTGGAGGAAGGAAGGCGGAGGCGGAGGCGTTCACCCCGGGTGGAGTTATTCCACGTGGGGTTTTGGAACCCCTGCGTCTGGAGGAAGTGATGTCATATGTGTCCGGTGCGCTGCTGCTCTACGTGTCCGGGCGGCGAAAGTCCCGCTTCCGCCTGTTTGCGCTCGCTGCCTGCACCGACGACCTCTGGGCCGATGCTAATCAGCCTTCGATTGGTTGACTCTAAATCCCGGAGTGGATTTTGACTTTCTTGACCTGGATTCTTTAAGCATAACTGCTCAGATTCGATGAACTGGACCTTTGGGTGAGTTTAGTGTAGTTTAGTTTTAGTTGCATCCGCCTCGTTCTGGAACACGACGATGCTACAAAGAGCTGGTTTCTACTGAGAGTCCTGCAGGGCCACGTCCTCCATGTGCAGATATTAAACCAACGACCGGATTGTGTCCGTGGTCCTGGGAATCAGAACCTCTTTCCAGGTTTTGTCTAGGAGCTCTCCGCCAGCAGCCACAGACAGGAGGAGAAACATCGCTCCCGAGTTCACAAATCCCGAGTGGAATTCAACCACGGCGGACGAGGATTCCCGGAGCTCCACCCGGTGGAGGCTGGTTCCGCAGTCTGACGTTGCACCACCGCGGTGCTGTGAGGCCGGCCGCCGGGCTCTGTAGACAAGCGCCCGACAGGCTACTGTCAGGCTTTTTTATGTTTCGTTTCCATTATGTTTCATGGGGCGTTTCCCATTTAATTGTAGCCTGTGTGTGTATTTCATGTAAAATAAATTCATAATAACGAAAACACGGTGACCAGCGGGGCTGCGAGTATTGCGGAGCAAAAAGATATCTTCAGCTCCCATCAGAGCGATCTTACCTCCAAACAAAGCAAATAAAAACAGTGTGTTTTTATTGTAGATGTATCTAATTTACTCCGTTTCCTGCTGCTGCAGAGCAGCTCAGCAGATCGCTTCTGAAAGTATCCCCCCCCCACCCAACTTCTTGTGGCCCGGCAGCAAATGGCCGCCCGCAGCAACAGTCCACGGTCCAGTCGTCAGAAATAGCTAAAATACACAAAATGTACAAAAACGGAGAAAGGAAGGGAGAAAAGGACGGGTCGAGGTGGACCGGGAAGGCCTCGACCTCCCTTCACTTCTAAAAAGTTCCTGCCTCCTCCCGCCGGCCTCCGGCTCCGCCTCTCGCTGAGCCGGGCTCGAACCGCCGGACCGCACCAGAAGCGCCACGTCGGCGTCACGCTTTCCCACGCACTTTCAATTTGTCCGTCAACGCGGTTGAGAGCCCTTTCTGAGGTTGAGCGTTTGAGGTTCAACGTTTACATTTCACGTTGGCGGGGATGCCCACGGCGCTGGGAGGGCGCTGGGACCCTCGGACCCAGCCGGACGCCCTTAAAGGTGCCCGACTGAGACAAGGCAAACACAACTGAAATGCAACCGGGAATTCAGGACAACCCCCCCCCCCCCGAGTGGGAAGTCCCATCTGAAGTCTATTCCCGGGTACAACATTTGTTTTCCCGCCGGAATGATGATGTTTTCTCTCACGTAGGTGAGGTTTGATTTGTTGCGGGGGGGAAAAGTATTGCACTCCGTAATCCCCATCGGGACCAGCTGCATCAGCGATGTCATCCATGCGGGTGATGCACACCCGGGCTTGGTCATCCAATATTTTCACTAAGTGCATCTTTTTGAATGGAGCTCTGGGGGAAGCTACGCCCCTGTTTTCCGCCGGCAAACCCCCGACCCGCCGAGCCGACGCGACGCCGACGTGGCCCCGGCGGTGCGGCCCCGGGGTTACTCTAACCGAGCCGGCTTCACGCCCCCACTGAGCCCAGCCTTACCGGTGCGGTGCACGGCGACGGGCGACGAGTCGACGGCCTGCGCCCGCTCCTTCTGCTTGAAGAACTCGCGAGGGTTCCCCGAGCGCTGAGCGATGATGGCCTTCGCCTCCTGGGGACACACACGCACACACACATTATACTCAGATAAACAGCTTTACCTTGCAACAACACCATCACAATTTACAAATGTTTCACAAACAAACACATACACATGCACAAACACACACCCACACCCACACCCACCCTACTCTGGCAGTGTGTGTGTGTGTGTGTGTGTGTGTGTGTGTGTGTGTGTGTGTGTGTGTGTCTGTGTGTGTGTAGAAGTAGGTCAGCGTTCACAGTGTCCCACTAACACAGAACACACAAACACACACTGAAGCCCAACATTGAATCTGTCTGACTGTCGCCCTCTAGCTGTACACTGAATGACATGTACCGTACAAAACACCATCCCACCTACTGCCTGCCCGCCTGTCTGTCTGCCTGCCTGTCTGTCTGTCTGTCTCTGTCGGCCCGACTCCCTGTCTCTCTCTACCTGTCCGTCCGTCTCTCTCTCCCTCTCTCTCCCTCTCTCTCTGGCTGCCCGTCTCTCGCTGCCTGTCCCGTCTGTCTGTCTGTCTCCCTACCTGTCTGCCCGTCTGCCTGCCTGTCTGTCTCTCGCTCTCGCTCTCTGCCTGTCTGTATGCCAACGACGCACCTCTACCTCAGATTCCTTCTTCTCCTGATTCGGGTCCTCGTAGCTCGGCTCGGCCACCTGAGCGAAAGAGAGAGAGAGGGGGGCGAGGGAGAGAGAGGGAGAGATTATTACACGTGTCTGTATGTATGTGTGTGTGTATATATATATATATATATATATATATATATATAGATATATCTGTTTTTTTTACGTATTTTAAGTTCATGTTATATTTGTCATTCTTTGTTTGCCATTTGCTTCGGATGTGTGAACGTAGGTTCCTCTGGGTCATAGCGCCACAGTCGGCGCCATGGACCCCACGCTCCCTGGGCTCGGCGGCTGCAGCTGCTCCCAGCTCTCAGCCCCGTTTCCAGCGGAGAGGAACCACCTGGTGCTGCTCATCAACGAGGTCATTCATCCATTTTCCACTCAGATCTATTTCCTAGCGATGCTTCCTCTCACCACCGTCGGCTGGTTCTGCAACCGCTCCTTGGCCTCTTCATCCTCCAGCATCTTCTTCCTGCAAGTACACACACACACACACACACACGCACCAGTACCACTGATTATTAGTGTGTGTGTGTGTATCACTGTGTGTAGTCCTCAGTGTGTATTAGTGTGTGTGTATCAGTGCGTATTAGTGTGTGTGTGTCAGTGCGTATTAGTGTGTGTGTGTCAGTGTGTATTAGTGTGTGTATCAGTGTGTATAAGCGTGTGTGTATCAGTGTGTATTAGTGTGTGTGTATCGGTGTGCATTCGTGTGTGTGTATCAGTGCGTATCAGTTTGTGTGTTTCAGTGTGTATTACTCAGTGTCTCTATCAGGGTGTTTTAGTGTGTATAACACTTGGTGTGTATCAGTGTATTAAACAGTGTGTATTAGTGTGTGTATCAGTGTGTATTAGCGTGTGTGTATCAGTGCGTATTAGTGTGTGTGTATCAGTGTGTATTAGTGTGTGTGCATCAGTGTGTATTGGTGTGTGTGTATCAGTGCGTATCAGTTTGTGTGTTTCAGTGTGTATTACTCAAGTGTCTCTATCAGGGTGTTTTAGTGTGTATAATACTTGGTGTGTATCAGTGTATTAAACAGTGTGTATTAGTGTGTGTGTATCAGTGTGTATTAGCGTGTGTGTGTGTGTATCAGTGTGTAAGTAAGACTAAGTAAGTAAGTGTGTGTGTATCAGTGTGTATTAGTGTGTGTGTGTGTGTGTGTGTGTGTGTATCGGTGTCAGCGTGTATTAGTGTGTGTGTATCAGTGTGTATTAGTGTGTGTGTGTGTGTGTATTGGCGTCAGCTTGTATTAGTGTGTGCGTCTCAGTGTGTATTAGTGTGTGTGTGTGTATCGGCGTCAGCCTGTATTTGTGTGTGCGTCTCAGTGTGTATTAGTGTGTGTGTGTGTATCGGCGTCAGCCTGTATTAGTGTGTGCGTCTCAGTGTGTATTAGTGTGTGTACCTGTGCTCCTCGATCTGCTGCTCCCTCTCTCTATACCTCCTCTCTCTCTCCTCCTGCTCCTTCCTCTCCAGCTCCATCCTTTCTTCCTCGAAACGCTGACGCTCCTCCGCCACTCTCCTCCGCTCGTCCTCCTTCCTCAGCTCCTCCTCTCTCTGCGCGCGCACACACACACACACACACACACACACACACACACACACACACACACACACACACACACACACACACACACACACACACATTTTTTTGTCCATTAAGTCTCTCTCTCTCTCGCTCTCTCCATCCTTTCTTTCTTTCCTTCTTTCTTTTCATCCGTCCTTCTTTACCTTGGCCTGTTCCCAGAATTCCTCTCTGTTGATTTTCTTCATCTCAATCTCTGCATTGGTCTTCTGGTAGACGGTGCCCTGGAGAGAGAGAGAGAGAGGAGAGATGTAGTATTGAGAGATGTAGTATCTAATATTATAGAGGTAGTACCTAATATTATAGAGAAGTAGTATTTAGTATTAAAGAGTGGTAGTATCTAGTTTTATAGGCATGTAGCATCTAGTATTATAGAGATGTATCTAGTATTATAGAGGTAGTTTACATTACATTTAGCAGAAGCTTTTATCCAAAGCATTATTCAATGCTTTGGATATTCATAGAATTATTCAAACAGCGACGGACGCAGCCATCAGGGGCCATCAGGGGCCATCAGGGGCCATCAGGGGCCATCAGGGGCCATCAGGGGCCATCAGGGGCCATCAGGGGCCATCAGGGGCCAAGTGTCTTGCTCAAGGACACTACAGCATGCTAGCAGGAGGAGCCTGGGATGGAACCAGCAACCCTTAGAGTACTAGACGACCAGCTCTACCTCCTGAGCTACCATCCCCTTTGGTAGTGTCCAGTATTACAGGTAGTATCTAGTGTCATAGAAGTAGTATCTAGTATTATAGAAGAAGTATCTTGTGTTATAGAGGTAGTATCTAGTGTCATAGAAGTAGTATCTAGTATTTTAGAGGTAGTATCTAGTATTATAGAAGTAGTATTTATTGTTCTAGTAGTATTATTTGGTATTATGGTAGTCGTATTTAGTATTATAGTAGTATTATTTAGTGTAATAGAAGTAGTATTTCGTGTTATAGTAGTAGTATTTAGTATTGTAGTAGTAGTATTTAGTGTTATAATAGTAGTATTTAGTGTTATAGTAGTAGTATTTAGTGTAATAGAAGTAGTATTTAGTGTTATAGTAGTAGTATTTAGTATTATAGTAGTAGTATTTAGTGTTATAGTAGTAGTATTTAGTGTAATAGAAGTAGTATTTAGTGTTATAGTAGTAGTATTTAGTATTATAGTAGTAGTATTTAGTGTTATAGTAGTCATATTTAGTGTAATAGTAGTCATATTTAGTATTATAGTAGTAGTATTTAGTGTAATTGTAGTAGTATGTAGTGTAATTGTAGTAGTATTTAGTGTAATCATATTAGTATTTAGTGTAATCATAGTATTATTTAGTGTTATAGTAGTAGTATTTAGTGTAATAGTAGTAGTATTTAGTGAAATGGTAGTAGTGTTTAGTGTAATAGTAGTGGTATTTAGTGTAATAGTAGTAGTATTTTGTGTAATAGTAGTAGTATTTAGTGTAATATTAGTCATATTTAGTATTATAGTAGTAGTATTTAGTGTTATAGTAGTAGTATTTAGTGTAATAGTGGTAGTATTTAGTGTAATCATAGTAGTATTTAGTGTAATCATAGTAGTATTTCGTGTTATAGTAGTAGTATTTCGTGTTATAGTAGTAGTATTTAGTGTAATAGTAGTGGTATTTAGTGTAATATTAGTAGTATTAGTGTAATAGTAGTAGTATTTAGTGTAATCATAGTAGTATTTAGTGTTATAGTAGTAGTATTTAGTGTTATAGTAATAGTATTTAGTGTAATTGTAGTGGTATTTAGTGTAATCATAGTAGTATTTAGTGTTGTAGTAGGATTTAGTGTTATAGTAGTAGGATTAAGTGTTATAGTAGTAGTATTTTGTGTAATCGTAGTAGTATTTAGTGTTATAGTAGTAGTATTTAGTGTAGTATCTCTTTCAGCAGCTGCCTCAGTGACTCACAGCAGTGACTCCAAACTGAAAGAGCTGAGCTGATGACAAATCCCCCCCCCCCCTCACCACATGTTCTCCTCCTCCCTCTCCTCCTCTCCCCCCCTCACCACATGTTCTCCTCCTCCCTCTCCTCCTCTCCCCCCCTCACCACATGTTCTCCTCCTCCCTCTCCTCCTCTCCCCCCCTCACAACATGTTCTCCTCCTCTCTCCTCCTCTCTCCCCCTCACCACATGTTCTCCTCCTCCCTCTCCTCCTCTCCCCCCCTCACCACATGTTCTCCTCCTCTCTCCTCCTCTCCCCCCCTCACCACATGTTCTCCTCCTCCCTCTCCTCCTCTCCCCCCCTCACCACATGTTCTCCTCCTCCCTCTCCTCCTCTCCCCCCCTCACCACATGTTCTCCTCCTCCCTCTCCTCCTCTCCCCCCCTCACCACATGTTCTCCTCCTCTCTCCTCCTCTCCCCCCTCACCACATGTTCTCCTCCTCTCTCCTCTTCTTTGGTTCGGAGGCGGCTCAGGACCGGACTCGCCGTCGTCCCGTTGCTCAGTCTCTGTCCGATGGCCGCCGGGTCGATGTCCTCCACGCTGCTGGCGTTGATGATGACGTCCACACCCTGGAGGGCGGAGAGAGAGAGAGACGGGGAGGGGGAGAGAGAGAGAGAGAGAGAGAGAGAGAGAGAGAGAGAGAGAGAGAGAGAGAGAGAGAGAGAGAGAGAGAGACAGGGAGGGAGGGAGACAGGGAGACAGGGAGAGAGAGAGAGAGAGACAGGGAGGGAGGGAGACAGGGAGGGGGAGTGAATGAATGTGGCTGATCAGCAGCTTGTTTGGGTTTGAGCTAAAGCATTGTGTTCAATTCTGTCCATGGCCAGACAGTGACTGGTTGCCAGTTGCCATGAGAAACCACATTTTTCATATGTTAAAAAAAAACAAAACCAAAACCAAGTATGTTTAGAAACTTCCACCTGGGAAGTGAGAATATTAACAATATTTAAAGTATAAGGTACAGCCCGACAGGGAGACCAGGTCCGGTATCACGCCATAATAAACTATTTATTGTTATTAATGTTTAACAGGACTCAGGCTTCCGTTGTAGTTTCTATGTAACGTCACCAGATGGCACCACCTGCTAGCATTAGCAGTAGCGTGTGGGCGGAGTGACGCCAATCCAGGCGGAGACGCTGTCGCCCGTGGCAACGGTCATCATAAGCAGACCATCTGATTGCCCCTCACGACCGACCCTGTAATATGGATCATCATCATTATATTGGATCAATATCACTGAATTATAGAATGTTCACGGTTTGGCAACCACTCAAAGTTGGCGCAGGACAGGAAGTGACATCATCTAAGCGCTGACATGAAGTGACATCATCTCCGTTCTGACCTGAAAGAACTCTGCGATGGTGGCAACATGGCTGGCACACGCACACTTCCTGGCATCAGCCACGTCCTCGCCCACCTGAGGGAGGGAGGGAGGGAGGGAGAGAAGGGAAGGAGGGAGGGAAGGGAGGGAGGGAGGGAAGGAGGGATGGAGGGAGGGAGGGAAGGAGGGAAGGAAAGGAGGGAGGGAGGGAGAGAAGGAAAGGAGGGAGGGAGGGAGATAGCAGTAGTTTATGTGAATGCTAAAATAAGATGACATGCTTTTCTAGCAATGAATCCCCTGAGATCAAAAGGGGGGAGGGAGGTGTTCCTTCAGACAAGGTGGAGGTTCCTCCAGAGAGAGGAGGAGGGGGACGATTCCAACAGGGGGTGTTTCTCCAGAGGCGGAGGTTCCACCAGCGGGGAGGTTCTACCAGGGGGGTGTTCCTTCAGACAAGGTGGAGGTTCCTCCAGAGGGGGGAGGTTCCTCCGGACGGGGAGGGGTTCCACCAGAGGGCGGAGGTTCCACCAGAGGGGGGAGGTTCCTCACCCAGTTGACGAGGACGTAGCGAGGGAGAGCGGCCGTCGCCTCCTTCAGGCTGCAGAAGCCGTACATCACGGAGGAGCTGTCGAAGGAAAGAGAGATCTCTGCTAGACCTCCACCTGGATGGACGGAGGGAGGGGTGGAGAGAGAGAGAGAGAGAGAGAGAGAGAGAGAGAGCTCATCAAACTGCTTCTTTTTCATCACAGTGACGTTTATGGTATTTTGTTTATAAATTCTACAGATAAATAATAGTATATCTAATGAATATTAATATACTAAAAATGTGTATAATAATAATAATTATAATAATAATTATTATTATTATCATTATCATCAATAATAATAATAATTATTATATCTATTATCAGTAGAACTGTACGTAAGAATATGAAATTAATATAATAAGAATTACTATTGTAGAATAGTAAAATACGCTGTACATAACGCTCGGCAGTATTCATTATTATTTTAAATAATACAAGTATGATAGTATCAGAGAGAGGGGGGTGGAGGGAGGACGGAGGAGAAGCAGTGGAACTGACCTCCTGATGCAGCGAGCATCAGGTCATTACTGTCTCCTTCATAAGTGTACAGAGCCCTGCAGAGACAACAATAAAAACATGAATACACATACATAATGCATGCTATGAGTACATACTATCAATAAACATTATCCTGAAATCCTGGATTCTGATTGGTCAACATCAGTGACCAGGGGTCAGGTATTTCCGAACAATCCGTTATAAACTGTCTGTTAACAATGGCGCCGTCTTGTGCCGCTACAGAGGACTTACAACGGAGGACTCGTCCGGTTTTAACGGGACGATCAATAACGGGAAATAGGTTCCGTTCATTTTTTTTCCAAGCGTCAATTTAATGGTCTGTGAATTCAGAACAGTGTGTGAATGTTTATAGTAATTTAATTAAGTTCATCTGGTTATTACAAAAATAAAAATAAATGGAGATTAAGAGTCCCAGCTTGTAGTGGAACCCAGAATCAAATACAAGAATATTGTAGCTTTTGATTGGATGTCTTCATATGAAAAACATCACAATATTTTGGGGTTGAGAACATAGCATTGATATTATTTTTGATCTAATATTTTATTTCACATTTAACTTAAGTTTAAAGCGAAACACCTCCTGGTCTTAGCTTGTTCTACTTGTTTCATTTCCCACATCATAAAAGTTAAGAGGACGCTGTTGTAGTGTTATTAATAGTTAATCACACACAGGCCCTCACAAGTACACACACACACACACACACACACACACACACACACACACACACACACACACACACACACACCCTAATCCTTTGATTTGCGGGTAATTTCTCTCTCTGCTCAGACTGCAGGTCATCCTTTAATCCGAGGAGAGAGAGAGGCAGAGATCAAGAGATGGAGCAGTTTAGTGACAGATAAAGCGTTCGGTTTATTTGCTTAAATCCCATAAGAGGTTAAACTCAATAACTCCTCAATAACTCTTCAATTTATTAGTAGTATACATCATTCTCATTAGTATAAATATCTACTGTACTGTATATGATGTCACATGTTGCAGGCAGAACACACACATACTCTACACACACATTCTTGGTATCAAGTGAGGTCTGAGTAAATACACCTGGTAAGTGAGGACCCGTGTTCTTTGTGCACTTCTAAACTAAGAAAGTCAATTCGGGGAGCGGTCCTCACAAGCGTGCACGCACGCACGCACGTGCACACACACTCAAATCTTGATGTTCCGATGAAAGCAGACGACTACGCTGTTTAATATTAATATTATATTTAAAACAACTCTTTAATCCGTCAAACAGCAGATTATAACACTGCAGAGGATTACTTAATGTACGGAGTGCAGGGTTATTATGGTCTGTGTGTGTGTGTGTGTGTGTGTGTGTGTGTGTGTGTGTGTCAGTACTCCGTCCCGATGACCTTGTGTATTTTCAGCGCCTGAAGTATCCGTCTCTCTCTCTCTCTCTCTCTCTCTCTCTTCATCTCATTCTCTTTTCATGTTTCTCTCTTTTGTCTCTGTCTCTTTTCAATTCAAACGAGAGCTTTATTGACACGTCTGTTTTACCATAAGAATATAACGATGAATAGAAATGGACGGTTATTTGTCATTATACTGTAGCCGTTGAATACATATGTTGAGTCTATACAAATGTAGTAGCATTAGAATAGTTATTAAAGTATATTTAATTTTCTAATACCCAGCATTTGTATAATAATAATTATTATTATTATCATTAATAATAATTATTATTATTATCATCATTAATAATAATAATTATTATTATTATCATTAATAATTATTATTATTATCATCATTAATAATAATAATAATTATTATTATTATTATTATTATCATTAATAATAATGATTATATCTATTGTCAGTAGAACTGTACATAAGAATATGAAAATATAATAAGAATTACTATTGTTGAACAATAGAATATGCTGTACATAACCCTCGGCAGTATTCATTGTTATTTTAGAATAATACAAGTATAATAGTATCAGAGAGAGGGGGATCGAGGGAGAAAGGAGGAGGGAGAGAAAGCGCACGTGTCAGAGCTTCTATAAATAATTCCATTTCCAGCGACATCTGTTTATTATTCATAAACGGTTTTTCATGACCTAGAAAACAGCTGTTGGAGGGATGACAAACCGGAGGGAGGAGGAGAGGAGGAGAGAGGGGAAGGAGGGGAGATGAAGAGAGGAGAAAGGAGGTGAAGAGAGGAGAGGAAGAGAGGAGATGGGGAGAGAGGGGGAAGAAATGGGAGGAGGAGCAGAAAAGGAGGGGAGAAAGACGTGAGGAAGGGAGAGGAGAGGAGGAGAGGAAAAGGGAGGAGAGGAGAGGAGGACAGGAGCACGGGGAAGAGGAGGAGGAGGAAAGGAGAGGAAGAGATGAGAAGAGGTGGAGAGAAGGAGGAGAAAATAAAGGTGTCTTCCCCTCTAGAACCCATTTCCTCAGCACTGCTCTGATTGGCCACAGGGGGGCAGGGTATCCAATCAGCTGGGCTGAGAAGGGGACTGTGGGCCATCGCAGCTCTCAGTGGATCCCACGTGCACGGCCACGGCCACGTGCACGGCCACCCCAGGAAAAATCGGAAAAGCTTGCGAAATGACCGGGTAAAATAAACAAGTTCAAAATGGCTCCCTAACTACTTTTTTAGTGAGAAAGTAAATAAGCAGGTAACTTCCTTTGCATGGCACCTTTCAAGAGCAGGGGCGTCACAAAGTGCTTGATAGAGGTAGATGATCATAAACATACATGCACACATAAAAAACACAATAAAAACAGAAATAACACAGAAACAGACAAATTACACAACGATCTCAACTCCAAAGGGAGAGAGTCCCAACGTTGAGGGGCGCTACCCTCAAAAAGCACGGCCTCCTCTGGTTTGAAGCCTCGGTCGTGGAACAAGCAGCAAACCCCGATCAGAGGACCTCAGGGCCCGACCAGGGGCCCGATCAGAGGCCCTCAGGGACCTGCTGGGGACCCGGGGCCTGGAGGCAGGCGCCCGGCCTCGGAGAGCTCCACAGCCCACGACAAGAACCTTCGACTGGATTGTGAATTTGATGGGGAGCCAGTGAGGAGCGATGGACCGGCGTCGCATCAGGCCTTGGGGGGGGACCCGGGCAGGAGTTTGGCGGCGGCATTTTTGGGAACGCTCGTGCGCCAGGGACCCAGGGACCCAGGGACGCTTTGCCGGTCGGCTCTCGAGGCGGGGCGGCGTAAAAAGCGCGAGTTAACATTTCCATCGCCGCCCGAGACACGACGGGCCCCGAGCTTTGCAATGTTTCTCAGCTGGAGAAAAAAAAAAAAACAAGAGCGACTTAAAAAGCTGCCACGTCGCTCCAGAGTCAGAGCCCGGTCCTCGTGACTCCTGGGTTTAACCGACGAGGTGAGAGACCCAGGAGCGTCCGTAGTGTCAGGGACAAGGGGAGGAGGGGCAGCGGCGAGGAGAGCTGTCTTGTCTGCATTAGGCTGTAAGAAATGATCTGCCGTCCAGTTTTTATAGAGCTGAGGCAGTTATTATAAAAAAAAAATAATATGTTGAGGCAGTTATTTAAAACTGACACTTTTGCTATTTTTGGCGTTTAAAAGACGTATAAATGAATATCATCTGCGTAGCAGTGATAGGAGATACCTGTATAATATATAGTTCACCTAATTAGTATGTCATCCTAGTGAATTTGAAAGCACAGTATGCAAACACAGCACACTATGATACAACATAATATAATATTATACATTATATAATAATGATAATGTATCTAATATAATACTACAATATAATAATAGAACACATTAAGTTCTTGAACGTTCTCCATGTTGGTGATCTTCATTTCATGGCTCCACTTCCGCTCAATCATCACTTATTCATGAGCTTAGTTCACATAATTTAAATAATTTAGCAATGTTTAAAATGCTTTTACTTGCAAGGTACAATCACATTTTTTAAATATTCATTGTTTTGGGTTCCACAAAAAAATTCAAAACAGACGCGTACAAAGTGGATCATCTGGCCCTGTAGCCCCCCC